>NW_019386417.1:26850-49556 GCF_000671375.1 Centruroides sculpturatus | reverse complement strand
ACCAGTGAAGAACAAGGTGAAAGATTTCACCAGGATATTAAAACTATGGAGGACCGCTACCAAGGAAGATGGGATACGCATATGATGGCAGATTACTGCTGGAGTTTAAAAAGGGATTGCTCCAAAATACATTCACGAAAGTCATGGAAATGAAGCTTCCTCAATGTGTAACTGTTTAGTTTTATTGATGACTTTTTCCTCTATCTTTGTATAGAATAATATTTGCATAATATAATAATAAAAATTCCATGTTTAGTTTTTTTTACTTGATTCATGGATTTAACTTAAGATATTGAAATGTGTATTTCGCTAAAATGCTATATCTTAAAAATTAGAGCTCCTAGGCAAAAACTAATGCCATATTTGAATTCAGGACATCAAATTCATATGAAATCAGCTCAGAATACCAGGGCACCAAAACCACTGTTGACCTGTGTTATTTATATATGTCCTTTTATTATATACATGTATACTGTTATATATTCTCATTATTGGTTTTATTTATTATTTTATTTATTTATATTTAATATTTCCATTATATATTTATTAGATTATATAATTATACCGTTTGACATGGCACAGCTTGGCCTATGTGGCCCTTGTGCCAATAAACCTTAATCAATCAATCAACCAACCAACCATCAAATAAAATGTCTTTTTATCATTGGAGTCAGCATTGACCACAGCTGTGGCCATTTTCTTTCTGGAAAATTAAGTAAATATTAAAGAGAACCGAAGACCATTCTACGCTATTTCATGAAACAGGGCAGAATCTTACAAACAAAAATACCTGGAATGGAGTCTTGAGAGATCTTATGCAAGGGTTTCAACGTTGGATGATTTGCTGTAGTATATGCTCAGTAGGCTATGCAAGGAGAAATTGAATTGAATTTCCAAAGACAAATGAAGTCCCTGTTCAGGATTGTTTTGATGTAACCTAAACAGAGAAAAAATATTAAGACCTATGGAAAAGCTGATTTAATAAGAGATTATTAAAGTTGAGGAGAAAAAATAAGAAAAGAGGAAGAAAATATGAAAATTGCATAAATATTTTTGTGATGATGAAATTATTGCTAAACCTAAGAAAAAGATAGTAAAAAAATAATATGTGATATATGTGGAAAATACATTAAAGAAACTTGTATGCCATTACATAAAGCAAAGCATAACCCAGAACCAGATTTTATTTTGGTTGAAGTTATCTATAAAGAACGATTATTGACTTATCAACATAAAAACCAGAAAGAAAATTTGGATATAGAAGGTTATATGAATAAAAGAAAAGGCTGTCAATATAATGAAAAAGGCTTTAGATCTACATAAAAAATATTAGAATTAATTTAGAGTTGGAATGTGATTTTAAGAATATGGAAACTGGAATGACACAGAAGTTTCAATTACAAAATGTTATTTTAAGATCTGCTAACAATTTAACCAAATATTGGAATGATCAAAAAGAGTTACTTATCTTAAGATGTTATGAACTAGAAGCAAAGGCTCAGGTTAGACTTTAAAACAAATAAACCATTAAGCGGAAACTTGTATATTGAATTACCAAAATGGATTAAAGATAAAGCTTGCTTTAATGTTAAAAATAATGATAATGAATGTTTTAGCTATAGTGTAATATCGTGTTTACATCAAGCAAAAAACCATGCAAGTGAATTATATCATTATAATACACCAGAATTTAAAGATGAAATATGATTCCTCTGAAATTTAATTCCAGTTAAAATTCAGGATATTCCCAAATTTGAAATACAGAATCAGATAAATATCACAATATTTAGTTATGAAGGAAAAACCTTTTATCCATTATATTGCAATAAGAAACAAAGTTACGAGAAAAACATTCACTTGCTATACTTTGGAAATAAAACTAATAATCATTACTATTGGATAAAAAATTTAAGCAGATTATTAAATTATCCGTTAGAAACAGATCATCTACAGAAATATTTTCTATGTTTGATTGAATTATTCAGCTAGAACTCATGAAGCCATAGAAAAACATCAAGAAAGATGCTTTAATAATGAACCTTGTATTCCTGTAATGCCAACACCAAAAATAATAGTCAATAATGAAGTTCCACCACAAACTAACTTTAAGAATATTCAAAGAATGCTAATACGTCCATACGTAATTTATTGTGATTTCAAATCTATTTTGAAGCCTATTCAAAACTGTGAACCAAATCCGGAAAATTCATATACTCAGAAAACACAACTTCATATTCCTTGTAGTTATGGATTATACATTTAAAAGTGTTAATAACAACATACAAAATCCATTGGAAAGTTAGAGGAAACGAAGATGTTACTGTTGATAAATACTTTATAAATCGAATAACTGAACACACACAAACAATCCATAAACTATTAAAAAAAAGAATAAACCTATGATAGATGTCGATTTAAGAAAGTGTTTTCTATGTGATGATGAATTTACTGAAAATAATCCAAAAATAAGAGAACACGATCAGTGTACTGGTGAATATTGTGGAGCTGCTTGTAATTCATGTCATTTAAAATACAAACAACCATTGTTTATTCCATAATCTCATTCTTATGATTGTCATCTGTTTGTAAAGAATTTAGGTGAGGACAAGTGCAGCTTGAAGCTTATTCCAGATAATGAAGAGAATTACATCTCCTTCAGCAAGATTTTGAGAATTCCCAGCAAAACTGGTCATAACAA
This sequence comes from Centruroides sculpturatus, assembly GCF_000671375.1. NCBI lineage: Eukaryota > Metazoa > Arthropoda > Arachnida > Scorpiones > Buthidae > Centruroides > Centruroides sculpturatus. The sequence continues at coordinate 46,858 of NW_019386417.1, read as the reverse complement.
AAGATCTATAGCTCCTAACAAATATATTGAATTATGATTTATTGATTCATTCAAATATTTAGCAAGTAGTTTGGATGCTCTCTCATCTAATCTAGAATAAGAACAATTAAGAGAGAGAGATAATTTCTGCAGATGATTTAAATATTTTATTCAGAAAGCAAGGAATTAAAATAATTAGAAAAGGCATCTATCCTTATGAATACTTGAACTCATTTCAGAGATTTCATGAAACCGAATTACCATCAATTAAAGCATTCTATTTCTCCTTAACAAAAGAAAATATTTCCCAAAAAGATTGGTTCCAGACTTTTAAAGCATGATCATATTTTAAAATAAAGAATTTAGGTGAGTGGCACGATTTATATTTAAAATTAGATTGTTTATTATTATGTAATATAGTTGAAAACTTTAGAGATTTATGTTTAGGTAAAAGCTATAGATTAGATTGTGTATGGTACTACACAACTCCAGCTTTAGCCTGAATTGTATGTTAAAATATACTAAGGTGAATTTAGAATTGTTAACAGATGAGATGTATATGTTTTTTTGAGAAAGGAATAAGAGGTGGGATTTCTCAGTGTTCTAATAGATACTCAAAAGCAGACAAAAATCAACAAATTTATTTAGATGCTGCTAATCTATTTTTTTTTTTTTTTACCATATTGCACTATTCACTAGTACATGGAAAACTGCTAGTTTTCCATTCGTTTCTGACTTTTGGAGGCTTAATATATCCTGAGTATGTAGACTGGTATAAAAATTAAGAAAGAGGTAAACACGTTAACATAAAGAAAAACACTTATTTTAATAAATATGTTTCACCCCAAATGCATTTTGCCCACTGAGGCCTCCTCAGTACAGTTTCTCACAACCAGAATGTACAACAGGAACAAAATCCGCAAACGACACATCTTAGTAGAAGATACAACAGAAGACGCTCTAACATCCATGAAAGACACACCTTTCTCACTGGTACCATCGTGTTTACAATCCTTAAATAACACTAACTCTTCCCAGCATTCCGCTGGCATCACTCCATTATTCAAATTCATAACATTACTTTGCTTAATTATCACAAAATGTTCTTTAAATTTTCTCTTAACTATATATTTTTCTTTATGTATTATTTTTACATTATTAGTATCCAATTGACAATTATTTGCGTGACGATGCAAAAAAAATCGGGGATGTATTAATTTTATTTCGTATTGCAGCCAAGTGTTCCAACATCTGCACTTTAAGTTTTCGCTTTGTTTCTCCAACGTAATAATACGGTACTCCACACGTACATTGAAGTCTATAAACCACTCCTCCTTCTTCTAAAAAAACTTTCTTTCTGTAAGATTCAGTTTTAATTAATTCAGATAATCTATTTTTTTGGAATGGAGCCAATTGTATTAAATTTTCACACAATTTTTTTTATATTTTTCGAAAATACCTTTGATATATGGAAAAGAAACATACTTATTAATTTCCTGCTTTTTCTTTACTTGAAATCTTCTTTTTAAGTATTCTTTATACCAATTCTCCAGCAATTTTTTCAGATAATTGTTCAACAAGTACTTTCTATTTATTTTTCTAATTTCTTCTATTCTTTTTTCACTTCTAGTTGCTCTAGAAAATATCTTTCTTACTTCCATTAAGTTAATATTTCTTTTCTGGCTAATCGGACAATACGATTTAAAATTTATAACTTTGTTTGCATTACAAGGTTTTTCATACTTACTGTACTCCAAATGATCTTTAAACCTGGTTATTGTAATATCCAAATAATCTGCTAATCTATATGGATGGGCTCTATCAAAGAAATTACCTCAAAAAGACTTTAAATGTATGTCAAAACAGGAAATAGAAGAAGTGGATGACATTCTCAACTCTAGCGGCAAAGTTGGTGATGAAACAGGTTATGATTTAGAAGTAGATTTAGAATTTCCAAAAGATTTAAAACTACATAATATATTCAATGATCTTCCACTAGCTCATGAAAATAATTTCCTCCTGGTGGAAAAACTGAAAAGTTACTTTGTCATTTCTATGATAAGAAATGTCATTCTGTGTTACTTTGTCATTTCTTTTGATACATATGCCTAGGGTCATATATTAATTGAAGAATCTTAAGACTTTTTATTCTAAATATCAGCCTTTCTTGATAAAAATTAAAGCACTGCTAAATTGCTAATACACAACCCCATTAAATCATGAGGGTTGATGGTTTAATTAATGGATTAAATAGTGTTAATTATTTGAATGCTATAAGTGCTAATTCAACTATTTGACTTTGTCCAGGAGCTTTTTACTTCTCAATTTATAATGGAATTTTCGAAATTTTATTGTGAAATTATATGAGATCTTGAAATAGGAAAAGGTGAATTTGTGAAAGGGTTCAAGTTGTACGAGACAATTATTCCAACAAATACTAACTAAACAATAGTTTATTACAATCAGAATTAACAGGTAATACAATGATGCCCGTCAGAGACACATACACAGGTAGATATATATAACAAGTCTCTGTTCTCGTTCGGATTCTTACAATGCATAGTTCTCACGATACGGATTCTAATTACTAACTTATAACTAACTTATAGCTAACTAAATCTAACACTATACTAAGGAAAGGGAAATGAAGGAAGGAAAAGTATACCGGTATTTAGCACAGGAGGTCCTGATTGTGGTTTCTGATGATTGTGGGATTTCGTCGTTTCTGATGATTGTGGGGATTTTGTCGTTTCTGATGATTGTGGGGATTTTGTCGATCGACATTGGAATATCCAACATTCCTGGTATGATAATTGTCACTTGGGTTTTGTAGGCCACTATTTCTTATTGGGCAAGTCACTAGTCCTTTTCTTTCCTTTTAGGACTACTCGATACTCAGCACTTTCGGCTCGTTCTTTGTCCTCGAGGTCCGACTTAATGTCCCGACGATACTTCCGTGACCTCTTCTCTTCGTCGCCCGGGCAAAAAGTGTCTTTCTCACCCCTTTGTTCTCCTTCTGTACCCCACGGGCAGGGCCACTCCCTGTTCATGTCGATAAGCCACCAATCAGGACCCACAAATTTCCCGCTCCTGTCGGATGACCGGAAATGGTCATTAGTAGAAGGAAGAAGAAGGAAAGGAAAGAACAAAGAATTCTAAATCTAAATACTATAACTATGTATATACAAAATGGCGGACAGCCACAAATTAACAGTAGTAGTTGAATTAATATCTCTAAAATTTGGACCTTTCCTTTCTTTATATTTTTTAATTTTTTTTTTTTTTTTGTGAATGTATTAATGCTATTTTTTCAAACATTGGTTTAAAATCTTCCATAAATTGAATATCTTTAATTGTCATATATTTTGACAAAATGGTTGTTTAATTGTAGAAACTAAAAGTAATATTGAGAACATTTTATCCATTCCTGAATTATCATTATTTAGCAGCTTGAGTTTTAATAATCTCTCTCTTTTTTTCTCTGTTTAATAAATTTTGAATTATTTCTTGATTACGAAAATTGGAATATTTAAAAACTTGAGTCGACAAACTACTTTGATGTAAAGCACAAAAAGCTGTTTAATAATTTCTTTAGTTTTTGAATCGACTTGTCTTAAACCATCAACTCGGTAATAATCTTTTCTAATACATAATTTATTTTCTTTCATCATTTCCTCTAATTCAGGAATTTTACTAATTTATCTAATCCCTCTAAATCATTAATACTAGGTTTATATCTTTGTATTTGTTTGTTCATTTATTACATATAAATACCAAATATCAAAAGATTATATATATATAGTATTATAGTATTTAGCATATGTAATGGTATTTGGTAATCCAAAAAATATATTTAATAAATGACACAGATGACAACCGAGAAATTAATATCTTTAATAAAAGACTATGATTTTAGGGAAAATACTATCAGCTTATTTTCAAAAGAATATAATATTTGTTACTTGAGTCAAAAATATGTTAAAAAAATTATAATTCTAGCAAGGAATATACTGTATCTGAAAACAGTTTTAAAATATCTAAAACAAAATAATAATGATTATAATTCAAGAACATTGGTAATAGATAGAAACAGGGATGTTAATGGTAGATTTTGCTTAAATATATGTCCAAAGCATATAGACTCAGTCATTTAATAAAGTCTCAGGATGAAGTTAACAAAGAAAAACCAAAACATATCGGCACAAAGAAACAAAAGGGCTTATATTGATAAGATAGATCTTGTGTTTGTCTGTCAAATTTAAATTTAACTTATCCAGAAAAGGTAAAACGAATTAGGACACCATTGAATTTTTGAAAATCTTTGATCCAAGAACTATAGATAAAATAAAATCAATTAAATGTTTACTGCTTTAGTTGTAGAAACAACAGATAACAGACCATTATCAAAATACATGAATAAATCAATTAAAGATATTAAATTCCATGATGAATTTAAATCAAATTTTTCCAAAGAAATTCATAGTCATACTAAAGAAGAATTAAAAAATATATATAAAATTCTAAAAAGGGGACTAATTTTAGAGAAAAGGTTATAAATAACATTACAGCCATCAATGCACCTGCATTAATTGATGGTACCCATGTGATTAAAAAGAAAATATAACTGGTTTAATATGACAATGTTACTTCATACAATGCTACTATTGTTGTTTTATTTAATATGCTTATTATACCAATCTAATAAATTTAGCTATATTGCTATTAATTACTTACCTGTGCATTGATAATTTCTTTGTAAATTGAAAAACTATGGAAGGACAGTTTTTCTTGTTATGAAAGCAGAAAGTCTTCTATAAATAATTTCTTTTGTTTCTCTTTAGGTTACATCAAAACGATCCTGAACAGGGACTTCATTTGTCTTTGGAAATCCAATTCAATTTCTCTTTGCATAGCCTACTGAGCGGATACTACAGAAAATCATTCAACGTTGAAACCCTTGCATCAGATCTCTCAGGACTCCATTTCAGGTATTTTTGTTTTTAAGATTCTGCCCTGTTTCATGAAATAGTGTAGAATGGTCTTTAATTTTCTTTAATATTTACTTAATTTTGCAGAAAGAAAATGGCCACAGCTGTGGTCAATGCTGACTCCAATGGTAAGATATTTTATTTGAACATCACAGTAGAAGAGGGCATATACGAGTATGAAGAGCTGCACAAACTTAAGCTACCGATTGGAAGTGTCTCATTTCCTAATCTATCGAATCAGAGTGAATTTAGTTCTTCAAAACCAACGAAAAACAAAACCTTTAATTTGGTTCCAGCAGCCAAAGTGGAGTTTTTGAACTTGGAAGCCTTGCTCAATGACATGAACATCCCACTCAACAAGATAGCCTATCCACCTAACGCGATGCCACATTTTTCTAATGAGCAGAGTACAGGCTTAGCTTTTGCTAGGAATGTCTTATTCCCTTTACAAAAGCTCCTCGATAACAGTTTCGATATCGAACCCCAGCTACAGCTATTTTCTGAAGGAAAATTTAAGGCTGATTATGTTCTGTTGAATCCTAAAAATAGAAATGAATACTATGTCGCAGTCGAGATGAAGAAGTGGATGCAGCTTACTGCGTTAAAAACCATCAATGTAACAGATCAGGGGATAAAAGATGCATTATGTGAGCCAGTGGCAGTAGACATTGATAGTTTACCTGATATATTAAATGAAGATTGGTTCAAGAAGACAGACAACAACCGTGATGCTTGGATGGAACGTGTTGGCTTCATAAAGCGGAAGAATAAGAATGGCAACGAAAGTTACGATCATTTGAAGGAGGAGGCCAAGCAGAAAGGAAACAGTAAGACAGAATATGAGTACTTATAGCCAAAAATCACAAGAAGAGGGATGAAACCGATGGCATGTACAACTTCCGAATGGGGATAAAGCAACTCTATGCCTACCTACATGCGATGAGGTTGAAACTAGCTTTCGGCATCCTGACATCGTACTGCCATACCTATTTTGTCATTTGTAAATGTGACTGTCCGACCAAGGAACATACATTACAAGTTTCAAATTGCGTGAGGTATGACCAAGACATCATTAAAAAGGTGACTTAATTTATTCACTTCACAATGAACTCTGAAAGGAAAGAGATCACGAACATCCCTGTTCACTTGTCACTCGAGGTTGGAGCTGGAGATTGGAAAGAGGAGATGGTACATCAGATAATGGACCAATGAAGCAGGAAGATAAGAATAAACATGGTCAAAAAGAAGGGAGTGGCACGAGGAAAAGATGCATGGAAGACAACACAGAGAGAGTAAAACATATGTTGTATTTCAATGGACGTGTAATAGGAAGTGGAAGATCTGGATGCATTTTGAGTCTTTCTGATGGTCAGGGTCATCTGTATGCAGCAAAAAGCATTTCTGGGCTGGATGAGGAGAAGAGTCGTGAGGAATATGACATCCTCTGTGAACTGCAGAACGAAGTTAAAATCTACAAAAAGTTGAGAGGCCTGCAAGGTCAAATTGTTCCAAAGTTTCATTACAGCGGCTATTTACATGGTTGCGAATACACCCTGCTCTTAGACGAACTCGATGCTAATCCTTTCTGGAAGTGTGACCCATCGTATGAGGAAAAGGAAGCGATTGTTCAGGCGTTGGGCGAGATCCACGCGGCCGGAGTTTTTTGCATGGCGATATCAGGAAGCAGAATATTTTGTTACACAGGACCACCAAGCATCTCTACTTTGTAGACTTTGGGTTTTCAAGGGAATGTAGTTGCGAGATGGCGTTCAAAGAAGAAACAAACAAGCTCGGAGCACTTTCAGACATGTAACTTACTTATTTGTCATAGCGTAATTTAATGTAGATTTTAGGCAATTGAAGACATTGTGTTTATTTGTGGGGCCAATTGCTACTAACTCAGTGATTACGCTTGAAAAAACCTGAGTAACATTGATTTAAAATAAATGTTTTTGAAGAACACGTACTGTTATATTATTCATAATCATTCCAACACACAAAAATAGCAAACAATGGTTTTGGAGCCATTTCAGAATCAAGTCAAAAATATTTTCATAAGAACAACGCCCATTATTTAATTCTATTAACATTCTTTTTTTTATAAAATACATAGAAGAAAAACCACATGAGGTATGCATAATGCTGCTTTAAATGGTAGTATTTCTCGGTAGTCATTTTTTTAATCATCCAATGCCGAGCGCCAGAAAATTTGATTTTGGAAACTCAACTGGATTCTGTAACTAATCCTTAAATTTCTAGAATGCACACATTCAATATATTGGTGGTGCTACGGGTCGTTTTTGAGGTAACTGCACCTAGATTTTTATGGTTTTAGCAGATTTTATTGTGCCCACACGAACTGGTCTCATATTGCAACAGTGAAAACAATAGTAATTTCATAGCGAAAGCAGTGTTTGCATGCGATTTTAAGGTATAAAACCTGCCATTTTCTGATAATTTTATTCGCTTTTTAAAATATGTGCGCTATAGAAATTAAAGTTTCTTTTATCTAAAAAGTAGTGATTGGAAGATCAATTTTTCCTTTATTTTTTTCGTTTTAGCAGTTTCACTGCCAGGACGTTTAGCATCATTAGGTACTGTGTACATACTGTGTGCCTCTATTTTTGTTATTTTAGGTGATGTTCTTTTTAATATACAAGATTTCAGGTATTTTAAATATTTTAGTTTTTTGTTAAATTTAAAGTTATTTTTTGATGTTTTTGTCAATTTTTGAAATTTTTAAAAAATTGCTTAATAATAATTTTCTGGGAGATGAGTTTTTCCTTTATACATTGGGTGATCGGTTAACGAACATAATCCGTTCCAAGACTTTGTTCGTTATCTGAATTGTTTAACCGATTATCAATTTATCATAAGTTTTTATGGGAATTTGATTAATTCGTTCTGGAGACCCCCAAAAATAAAAGAATATATATTTTCTTACTACGTTTATTTGTATCTATAGTAATATTATAAAGAGGTAATGTTTGTAAGTTTGTATTTAGGGGTAATCTCCGAAACTACTCATTTGATTTCAAAAATTCTTTCACCAATATTTAGGATGGAACTTCAGGGTGGACATATGCTGTATATTATTCCGTTAAACATTCATATAAATTAAGATATCATCTAGGGCAGTGGTTCCCAATTAGTTTTTCCTGCGTACTACTTCAAGAAAGAGCTCAAACTCGCGTACCCCTTATAGCAGAAATTCATATTAATCCATACTAATATTATAAATTCGAAGATAATGCTGTGTCTGTCTGTCTCACCTTTTTACGCCTAAACGCTGAACAGGTTTTAATAAAATTTGGCAAAGAGATAGCTTACATGTTGTAGATGGACATAGGCTACATTTTACTGCGAGAAAATATCTTACTCCCACGAGAAAACTCGATATAATGCGGGCGAAGCTGTGGGTAGACAGCTAGTGATAGAATAAGTTTTTTTACATTTATTACCTTTAAAATACAATTCTAATAATAATGAAAATAACATAAGGTTATTTAATTTTAATGCGACAAATGTGCACGATTTTCTTTGCACAAGTTTGTAAAATCTGGTTGCTTTTTGGTCAGCTTCAGTCTCGAGTCATCTTCGAGTTGAAGTCGGTGACGACGTATAGTTTTCGTGTTTGTCATGGCCGAAAATCCGCTCTCGCAGAGGTATGTTGTGCAAAATGATAGTAAATATTTTATTGCCGCTTCGCTGACACGATGGTAATGATGATTGTACAATTAACACAAATTGTGTTAACTGTACACTTTTTGTTTCTTGCGTAAGAATTTCATTTAGGTATTGTCACAAATGCATTTTTTGATGAAATTTCGAGAATATTTTTAGTTATGAATAAACGAGTTTGTGCATTCGACATCATGTTGTAAATTGCCGAACTTTTTATGGTCCCCTTTATTTTTTTGATTGCTTCATCTCATTCGTTTAAATTTTAAATCGACCGAGCGTACCCCTTCACGCAATTTCGCGTACCCCCAGGGGTACGCCTATCGCTAATTGGGAACCACTGATCTAGGATTAAGGCTTTTATGTCGACGACCTAAGTTTGCTTTTCTGTGAGGATGAACTAAAGCAGATCGTAATCTATCTTATCTATATAAATAAAAATGTAATGTTCGTTTGTTCCTACCGATTCCTTTGAAATTTTGACACAATGCTGCATTCGAATACGCACGTGTTTTTATATAATATACATGTCGAAATTCCCTTACTGGGGGGAGATGGACGGGATTAAGGCTTTCGGTAAAGAACTCTGCTTCTATTTATACTATTTTAGATGTGGTTTTTGTGTTTTTGATTGTGTTAATAGGGTATGTCAAGAGAATGTAACACTAAGAAGGGATTTTTCGAAAAATTCTGGTGTTCGTGGTTTTTCAGTGGCGTGCCGTCATTAGAAGCGCTGGAAGCGCCGCTTCCCTTGTATTTTATAAAAAATAAATACATATTAATTCTAATATGAAAATAATCGCACAATATTTTATTATAACCGCATTATATATCTTATTACAAATTTCTATACTACACGCGAAAAAAAATAAGATTGCTATTGTATATTCGAATATTAGTGGCGTAGTGGAATCTCTATTGTCAGATTCCAAAAAGCCAGATTTGCGCACGTGCTTTACAAAGCACCAACCTCACCCGGTTTAGCGGGTGGAAGTTGTCTGACCTTGAGTCGATCTACACTTTCCAACGGTTCCAATTCTATCCGGGACCGGTTCCGGGCTGTTTGCCGCCTGTCCGGTAGATATTTGGCCAATTACGTGAATAACGAGTAGATTTATAACTTAACCCAACCCATAAGAATTTACTGGTATGTTTTTACGGTAGTTCTGTATAGTTGACAGGAGTTTAAAAAATCCATTAAAATATTTGATATATTTATTACGCTCTCCGATTTTATATTACGGATTTTAATGTTAAACCAGTGATATTACGATTTCGTATATCCCATGTTTAAGGGGATGTAGGAAAAAAACGTGTATTATTCTTGGTTAAGATGCACGAGGTACAGAAAAAGCTCTAGAATTTATTTTCCTTAAATTTACGATTTATGTATCCGTTTGTCATAAAAATTTGTCTTTCCACTTTATTCCCGAGACTACAAATATTCGAGTACAAAGTAACCGGTTTTGACTTATTTCTACTTAAGAAGTAGTTAAATAATTAAGTGATTATGGAATTGGGGACACAAAACCCTGATGAAAGAGCCGAAATTTTACTTAAAAGCCTAACCGAACCAATCTCTAGCCTAGTACAGTGGGAGTGTGATTTCTTCGAAATATTAGATGTAATAATGACAGACAATTTTCCAGTTCGACTAGAATGACCGAAAAGTTGTAAATTTTAAAAATTTCCGTGGACAACACCTGGTCCTAAAACGAATTAGTTAGAAAACAAAAGGACGGACAATCTATTAAGTTTAACATATTTAGACTTTTACAGCTATGGTGAGAAACGTTTAAAATGTACAACAACCCTGTCGTGTCCTTTGACATTTGACATTGACCGGTATCGGTACCCTCGGGATTTGGCAGCCCGCGTGCATGCACACCTAGCAGGACCGTCTCTGATTCCACTCGTAGGGAGCTATTTGACTAAGTGGTTAGGATTTAAAGAGTAAAAAATATTTTATGTTACTTTTATGTACGTTTCATTACAAAGCTATATTTAATTATAATTTTCTTTAAAAGTATATTCGTGCAATCGAAGAATGTTTTGTACCAGGTATGTATATCCACCACGCATTTTATTTCATCAAGTAAGTTTTTATAATTTTATTTTTAATTTTAGCCCTTATATAGTGGCTAGCAATTCTAAACGTAATTGCGATATTGAAAATTTATTTTAAAAAAGTTTTGGCTCGAGATCATATAATGAAAAAGAAAACATTATTAAAAGAGAACGGCCAATGCCCAAGTTAAATATAAACGCTTCAATAAAAAAATTTGTTCGACATTTTCACGATAAAATGTCTCTGTAAATGCATAAAAATGCAAAAATTGTTTTGTTGGCTCGCCTACTATTTTCAAATGAAATTAGTGCGAGGAATAAGAATGGCTTTGACGATTTAGCTGGCAAAAGACACGAAAAATCGTCGATTCTTTCGTATTTGAAGCAATTTGGAAATCGAAGCGGAATAGAGTTTGACATTAGTAAATAATATAAAATAAATACTGAAAATTATAACGAGATAGTTACGGCTAATAGATATGTTACTGTGAAAGACCGAAATTAGTGAATGTCGATACTCTCTGGGGAATGTTGACACATACAAAATACGTCGGTGAAAGACCGAATATTTTGTTTTAATATTATGCATTCGAACAATCGCCGGTGTATGTCGACAAGCACAGATAAGCTTTGGTGGAAGTCGAAACGACACCCGAGAAGCCGATGTCGACAGAGAGGCGATAGTCTCGTCAAATCCTTTGTGGGTAGCCGGAGGTAGGACAAGGTCATACCTCTTTTCCTGGCAACGGTTTGGTGAAAACCACTTTGTCACTGAATGGCGTTTTTGTTCTTTTGATCCCGTGAGATGAGGATCGGTTTGTCAGGTCGAGTGGCGGAGGATGAGAGGGGACATCGGTAAGGCATCGGCGATATCCGAATAAAAGACACCATTAACAGATCAGTTCGTAATCACGTAATAACGTAATCAGTTCGTAATTTGTAAAGAAAATACTCTCCATAGATAAGATTTTTTCTCAATAAATATCGCTGAGAGAAGCAGCTGCAGCTAATTTGAAAAGTGGAGGGCAAGGCTATACACGCTGTCATTGCAAAAAGAAGTGTTTCACGAATAAATGCAGTTGTAAAACAAGGGACTCTTGTGCAATTCAAAGTGTCATAATAATTTAAGTTGTTGCAATAAATAAGATTGTATAACGTTAATCACATAATTTGTGTGTAAGTTTATTATTGTATTATTTTCTTTAATGATTTAGAATGTACTGAATGTTCGTTTTAGGTTCAACAGTTTATTTACACGTGCTGTTACTAAAGCTTTCTCCTATTTTGACATATTAAAAAGTTGCATTTTTGTCTTCACGTAATAAAGATATTTTTATTGAACATTCATCATCAGTGCATGCGGAATGTCGACATTTGCCGGTGTAAGTGAGAAATAATGATATTTAGCAAATATTTCGTACATACACAAAACGACTGTGTGAATGCTGACATTCACCAGATATCGGTCATTCACAGTAACAGATATAATATCTATTAATTTAAATATATGTTTTTATCAAAGCAAGAATTGGTATTTAGAGGGCAAAGGAAACCTATTGAAACTAATAACAGAGGTAATTATATTGAACTTGTTTATTTATTAAGTACGTCAGATAAATAATCTATTAAAAATACATTTAAAGAAAGAATTAACTGATTGCCCCTGGAAGTCGGCTTCTTATAGAAACACAGCTTCCCTATCAAATGTCACGGCACGCCCCTGTGGTTTTTGTGTTTTTGATTGCGTTTTAATAGGGTATGTCAAGAGAATGTAACACTAAAAAGGGATTTTTCGAAAAATTCTCCTCCATGGGGGAAGTGTTATACATTTATAATACATTGAGCCATAACGTGTGGCGGGGTCTGCTAGTGCAATAATAAAAATACATATATACACAGTCTTGCATTTTTACTAGTTATGTTTTTTTGTTTGTGGGGGTTAAAGAATCTGTCTAATGTCGATTGCTTTTCTCTCTTCAGGATTTTCAGAAGTAATTAATAGCATTGTAATTGTAGAGATCCCATAGACTATTAACTTCAACCTGGTTTGGATGCCATTTTAAGACCGTTGATCTGACATCCCACTTCTTCAAAAGAACTTTAATTAATAGCAGATATCTGCATTAATTCTCTTTTTCATAATAAAACATATCGCCGAGTTTCTTGGTGGTGTTCATTCAAGAGTTCTTGGCGTTCTTCTGTCGTCAGATCCTTTTCAGGTTCCCTTATGAGCTCTTCAATGTTGTTTATTTTTCAGATGTGATATTTGTTACTTCTTTAGCTGCTTGAGTCTTCTTGATTATACTGTGTTTTTCTTAGATAAGATTGAACTGCGCCCTAATGTAGATTTGTTCAAGCCATAATGCCCAGCAACATCGGACATCTTTCGCCCACACTCTACCTTTGCTATTATACCTTTCGAAAATAAAACCCGACGCAAAACTTAACGAGTGCCCACCCGACAGTCTCACGAATATTATAAAAGAATTGTTTCTGTCAGAAAAATAAAAGTCTGGAATTACAAGGGAGAGTTTCAAAGTTCGGAAAAATGCTATCCAGTCAGTCTCAACCGAGTTGGACGTCGACGTCTCTCGTGCTCCGAAAAGTTTCGAATTGTTACCCGAAGACAAGGAAAACTCAATCGGTATTTGCTATTTTCGTCGCTTCTTTTTATGTTTGTTCAATGAAGTGTTCGTTCGCAACCTCTCGCTCGCTCTAAATTCGTGTCTGCATAGTCGCACCCTTACGCGATTTTCAAATCTCGTCGATTCGTCTTTTGTTTGAGCGCCACGCAACTCTTGATCACTCACTCTCCCCCCACTATTGTTCAGCTTACATGTTCGGACGTGTCGCGCGGAATCGACGCATAGCAACAATTTATTTTGTGTTATTTATTTCTGTATATGTTATATCTACGGAAACTGTGAAAAATTGTATAATAATATAATTTGTTATACATATGTATTATCTAAGATTTTATTAAACATCTTTTTTTTCTAAATTATTGTTTTCTTTAGTCTCCGGCCCCAATTAAAAATTATTTGTATGTATTTATATGCGAAATTATACGCCGACTTCCGCGAATTCGACTTACGCGGTTATCGCTCGGTCCCATCTATCGCGTAAGTTCGGGGTATTACTGTACAGTATAAACTTCTTTTTAACAAAATATCATAACAGATGTCGCCACCGATGTTGCTGGAAAAGTTAAGCAACTGGTTGCTGGATTTTTTTAAAAAATTTTTAATTAACTAATTAATCAAACCAAGACCACTTGTAACATTTTATCCAAATTTCAAGAATATTATGTCTAAAACAAAAATGCATCATTATTTAAATATTTTGTAAACTTAAAAGTCATCTAGCATGGCGAAGGGGTTGCGCATCGTTTGCAGCACAAAAAATGATGCCACGGAATAATTTTTATTGATGATCTCTCTTTAAAACTCCTTCTGCCCTGTAGATACTAAGAGAGCCTTTTTTTATGAAGTTTGTTTGTTTGTTAATTTATGGCGACGCAACACTTGGGCGCTCTGCCTAGGGGGTGCCTTACGGGAGGTTTTTTAAGGGAAACTTGCCCCTATTTAGGCGTTACAGACGTGAAGAAAACCCGGAAAACTCCACGTGGCCAGCCCGTCTCAGCGAGGCGCGAATCCACGACCGAACTCCCAGTGTTCAGGGTACGAAGACCGCTCGGCCACTGGTGGGCTTTTATGAAGTCCATTGTGGGTTTGGCTAAGCCCACAATGAGGCGGTCGGCTGATGAGATATGAATGTTCGGCACCGTGTCCCGAATGGATGTTAGCAGAACAGCGTATACAATATTTTACAAAAATTTTAAGAATTTTTACAAATTTAAAAGATTGATGTGCAGAGATATATCATGTCGGAATTTTTGAAATTCTTAATTAAAGTAAATGAAATGTAACTATTCTCACTTCCTCAGCCGTATCTTTACAAATATAAACAAAACACCAAACTCTTGCTGAGCTTATTATTACTTTAATTTCAAACGTTTTCAAACCCATGCCCCCGATTACCCAGAATCTTTGCGTTCGCAAAAACGCACAAGCAAAACAAAGAAATTAGACCGGTGGTTGAGAAATGTGGTGCACCAACCTTTATACTAGAGAAAAGATTAAAAAAGTATATATATGAAAGTTTGGAAGATAGTGTGTATGTGACGCAGGATCCAAATAAGTTGGTAAAAGAATTACAAGGTTTGGCGTTGATGAATGATGAAATAGGAACGGTTATGGATTTTGAAAGCATGTACCCTTCCATGAATTTAACATCTTGTTTCAATACTCTTGTTGAATTTATGGTACAGCATAATCCAGGATTAACAGCGTATATGGAGGACTTAAATATATTGGCGGATTTGATGTGTTATCAGTCCTTTTTTACGTTCAATGGGACGGTGTACAAACAAAGAAAAGGAGTCCCAATGGGTAGTCCCATGTCGGGACTCTTGTGCGAATTAGTGGTACGTCAACTAGAAAAGGAGGTCCTAGGAAAATTCATGGAGGACATTGTAATATACAAAAGATATGTAGATGACGTGTTGATAATTTGGAAGGATAACCGAAGAATTGAGGAATTTTTAAGTATGATAAATAACAATAAGCATGGGTTAAAACTAAAGCTTGAACAAAAAAGCCATACAAATATCCATTTTTTAGATATTAACATAAGATTCAAACAAGGATATGTACAAACGGCAGTGTATCTAAAACCCACACATGCTCCACTATATATCCCGGCATGGTCTAATGATCCGATTAAATACAAAATGTCTTCGTTTAGGTCGCTTATTAAAAGAGCATTCTTATATTGCACCAATGTACAAGATAGAATTAGCGAGATTAACAGAATCAAGAATATTGCAAAAAGTTTAGGATACAAAACATCTACAATTAATGGTTTGGTCAAAGGTTACAAGCAAGGGACAAACAAACGGAATAAGCCAAAAGATAGGTTTAATAAATTTACATACAACAGGAATGTAGAAGGAATAATGGAAGAGTTGTGTAAATATAAGAGCACAAGATCTATTTATAAAAGAGCGCCGAACATCTACAAGTTACTAAGGAATGATAAGGACAAGATAGGAATGAAGGAAAAAGCTGGGGTTTATAGAATTCCTTTTGAAAATCAACAATTAGGAGTAGAAAAAGATTATGTGGGCGTCACCACAAGAAACCTGGCGGTTCGTTTAAAGGAGCATATGTATGACGTTAGTAAAGGGAACAACAACACTATCTTGGCAATCATGGCGCAAACAGATGGTGCAAGTGTTAAATGGGATGAGGCACGAATTGTTAAACCGGTCCATTCTCCGACTATTGCGTTTGGCATAGAAAAAATGGAGATTTATAAGAGTAAGATAAATAGCAAGTGTCTAAACGCCAAGGATGCTAATGCTCTTCCAACGGCATGGAAGTACATAATAGAAAAGGAAATGGGGATTAAAAACCCGTAAACTTATGGCAGTTGTGTATTACTGGTTTAATGTATATTTTTGTTATAGTAAGCTTTATATTTTTTTATATTTTTTATATTATTTATGTTTATCATATAATATGTTAAAATTTTTTAGTTAAATATTTAATGGTTTACGGTGATATTTAAAAATATGTTAAATAGTTAATAGTTACAGTTTATGTTAAAAGTTTAAATTTAAAAGTTATTCCGAAAGTTGTATTCGAATAGTTCTTGAAGATGGCCTATTGAAATTGGGCTGAAAACGTTTGAAATTAAAGTAATAATAAGCTCAGCAAGAGTTTGGTGTTTTGTTTATATTAGTAAATGAAATGTTCATAGCCTTTTAATAGGCTAGATGGCCGAGCGGTCAAGGTGGCAGCCTACCGCTCTAAGGACCCGGAATCGCGTCCGAATGGATCAAAAACCGCCGGATATGTTAAATCCGTCCCTTACTTTATCCGATTAGCCTATTTCGGGCCTGACATAACTCATAATGGGCTTGCTAAAAAAGGCCTTATTTGTGCCCATAAAGAAAAAAACCTTGAAATATTTTGTCAAAGTAAAAGCTACATTATATGTAAACATTTTGAATTACTGATATAAACATTAAATTAAAGACGTAATTTCATTAATAACATTTTAAAAAATTCAAATTTTAAAGCCATTTTAAAGCACAAATTTCAAAGAAAACAACTCTCCATCATTTTTCTAAACGACGAATTTTTTTTTAACTTTTTTTACCCGTGGACACTAAGAGGGCTTCTTTTAGCAAGCCCAATATGGGTTCGGTCAGGCCCACAATGGAGGGACGGGGCCGACATATCCGGACGGGCCATCCCAGAAAAATTCCTGGGGATTTATCGACCCGTCCGGATTCGAACCCGGATCCCCAGAGCGGTAGGCTGCCATCTTGAATATCGAAATTGAAATCTCTAAAAGACAATTTATTCTTAATATATAATAGNGAAAATTCATGGAGGACATTGTATTATACAAAAGATATGTAGATGACGTGTTGATAATTTGGAAGGATAACTGAAGAATTGAGGAATTTTTAAGTATGATAAATAACAATAAGCATGGGTTAAAACTAAAGCTTGAACAAAAAAGCCATACACATATCCATTTTTTAGATATTAACATAAGATTTAAACAAGGATATGTACAAATGGCAGTGTATCTAAAACCCACACATGCTCCACTATATATCCCGGCATGGTCTAATGATCTGATTAAATGCAAAATGTCTTCGTTTAGGTCGCTTATTAAAAGAGCATTCTTATATTGCACCAACGTACAAGATAGAATTAGCGAGATTAACAGAATCAAGAAGATTGCAAAAAGTTTAGGATACAAAACATCTACAATTAATGGTTTGGTCAAAGGTTACAAGCAAGGGACAAACAAACGGAATAAGCCAAAAGATAAGTTTAATAAGTTTACATACAACAGGATGGTGGAAGGAATAATGGAAGAGTTGTGTAGATATAAGAGCACAAGATCTATTTATAAAAGAGCGCCAAACATCTACAAGTTACTAAGGAATGATAAGGACAAGATAGGAATGAAGGAAAAAGCTGGGGTTTATAGAATTCCTTTTGAAAATCAACAATTAGGAGTAGAAAAAGATTATGTGGGCGTCACCACAAGAAACCTGGCGGTTCGTTTAAAGGAGCATATGTATGACGTTAGTAAAGGGAACAACAACACTATCTTGGCAATCATGGCGCAAACAGATGGTGCAAGTGTTAAATGGGATGAGGCACGAATTGTTAAACCGGTCCATTCTCCGACTATTGCGTTTGGCATAGAAAAAATGGAGATTTATAAGAGTAAGATAAATAGCAAGTGTCTAAACGCCAAGGATGCTAATGCTCTTCCAACGGCATGGAAGTACATAATAGAAAAGGAAATGGGGATTAAAAACCCGTAAACTTATGGCAGTTGTGTATTACTGGTTTAATGTATATTTTTGTTATAGTAAGCTTTATAATTTTTTATATATTTTTTATATTATTTATGTTTATCATATAATATGTTAAAATTTTTTAGTTAAATATTTAATGGTTTACAGTGATATTTAAAAATATGTTAAATAGTTAATAGTTACAGTTTATGTTAAAAGTTTAAATTTAAAATTTATTCGAAAGTTGTATTCGAATAGTTCTTGAAGATGGCCTATTGGAATTGGGCTGAAAACGTTTGAAATTAAAGTAATAATAAGCTCAGCAAGAGTTTGGTGTTTTGTTTATATTCATATTGCCATATATTGTTAATTCTTTATAATCTTGCTACTTGGACTTTTATGTCAATTAGGAGTATATAACATTCAATTTCTAAACAAAGTGAAACTCAATTAAAAATTGAGTATTACACTTGCTAAACTCATTTTATATGTAGTTTTTCATCTGTGTGAGAATGAAGTCAATAAAACAGTGTGTTTAATTAAACTGCAATAAGAAAAAATTATAAATATATCAAAGGATAATTCTGTCAGAGTGAGCAAACTATCATATGTCATCAGATGCATTAGGTACAACAGTGTGTATTCTAACATAATAATTTAACTGAAAGATGAGATGCTTGCTATATATCAGGGGTGGGCAAACAAGAGATCAGTGGGAGCCGAAATGTAGGTTTTGCAAAATGCATGGGAGCCGCAGTTCTGTACTTTTATATTCTGTACTGCAGTTCTGTACCGCGATTTTATTATATAACTAGCTGCAAGGACCCGCTTTGCTGGGCAAAAAGTAACGATAGTGAAGATTAAGATAATTACATTATAGCCAATCTTACCCGTTTTCACAGAATGCAAGAATTAGGTCCCCCGTTTCCAGACTAATTAGAGAATTTTTACGTCCAGTCAAACAAACTATTTTCAATTTGATCAATTTTCTGGAACGTTTACAATCGTTCTATAATCGAACCAATATTCGAATTTTATGTTCGAATTTAATTCGAACAAATTCGAACAAAACATTCGAAATAGAAAGCCACTTTCAACCACTTTCAGCCTCATATCTCCCGCACCCTTATAGCTATCGAGACGCAACCACCCCTATGCACGAATGGAGACTTGGGACTACCACCACATACAAACACCATTCACGTGCGATGTGTAGTTTTGGCGAAAAAGTGAAATATAGGGACATACATGTCCATTTTTATATATATATAGATAGATATAGATATTATATAAAATAAATGTTGAATTTTTTTGATAAACATATTTTCACAAAATTGTGGAAATAAAATTGTAAAAATAATAATAAAAAGCAGATTACATCCCGTGGCAGATAAAAAGCAGAAATTAACACTTTCAGCAAGAGCCACATGTAAGTAAAAAAAAGGCACATTTGGCCATGGTGGCTGTATTAACAATGGCAAGTAGACTGTACTTTGGTAGTTGAACACAGAGATACTTTCCTCTTTATATACAGTAGAGCGTCGTTTATCCGAAATTCGGTTATCCGAAAGAATTCCAGTTGGCAAATTTAAATTTTCGCCAGTGTTGTGGCGCTGCAATCTTTGGCTATGTCTTGGTCTACTCAAATATTTTATGTTTTTGATACTAAATTAACTTCTGAAGTATAATTTTTTATCGTTTTTATATTTATCAATATATTTATTTTGTTTGTACAAAATAAAGAAATAATTTTTAACGATACAATAGCCATGATTATTATTTTAAAAAGTTTACGTTAGGCTTAACATCGACGAAAATTCAACGCGAAGCGACACGCAACGGAGAAAAATTTCAGGATGGGATAGGTTAATATATTTTTTCGTACATAATCGGTTATCCGAAA
>NW_019386417.1:17637-24653 GCF_000671375.1 Centruroides sculpturatus | reverse complement strand
TTTATATACTGTGTAGAATTTAATTGTAATTTTAATATTGCTTTATACTATGTCACATAATACTGTGAACAGTATACAGTATTATGTAACTGATGGCATTTGCTTAATAAATTCTATTTTAGGCCCTCACAGTGGAAGAGGTTCACAAAGCCATATAAAACTTACATTTTATTATTAAAAATATGATAAATTCTGTATTTTTTTAGTAAATATGAATAAACCTTGTTGTTAATAAGGTAATAACAAGAGTAGATTACTCTTGTACTCTAAATAATACTTGTTTGTACAGCACTCAACAGCTGTAATGTAAAAATAGACAATACAGTGTAGGCTATTTGATTTAATAAGAATCTTAATTAGCTTTAATAAAATGAATTCCTTCATAAATGTTAATAAAGTAATACTATATAATAATTGATTGCTAGTGATATGATTTATTATCGATCTAAATTCTTTTACTTGGCTACAGCACATTTACTATGCTTAAAAATCCCACTTAAAACCAATATAAACATGGGATGATACAGCCTGTGTTGCGCAACGATTGACAGCAGCGCCTCTTGCGGCAACCTCCAATATAGGGGCAGAAAATAAGCTCGATTTCGACACTATATTTTCTAGCCACTGTACCCCCTGGTTCATATTAGATCACGTGTTATCAGCCATCTTTTAAATTAACAGAAGTGTATAAGTGTTGCCAACTGACGTAAATTATAATCTAGGACCTTGAATTAGAATAATCAGCAAATTTTATCAAAAATTTTGATATATATTTTCAAAAATACAAATAATACAGCGCAAAATATAATAAAAACGAAATTTCTATAATTACTTTTAAAAAAATAAAAGCGAAGCTGCGAGCATTGTTAATCGGACCCCGTCCCATACCATGCGGTCGCTTTATTTTCAAGAGGTTTCATTCTTATTCTAAAGTTTCGTGAATTTTAAATTATATATTTTTACATCACGCTTTTTCAAAAAATCTAAAAGTTTGTTACTATATCGGGGTGAGACGGAGCCGTTACTGTCGAAATTTATACTAATCCAGCGCAAAAGTTTGTCGGAAATTCAGCAATGAAGTGCTTAAAACGTTTATCTAATTAATTTAGAATATTCTTTGGAATAAATTCAAAAGTATATTGCGGTGGACCCATTTATTGCCACACTGTAGTTACGGTTTTTTCTCATAACGATATTTCTCCATAAGAGAGTATTGGCACACGTAAACCCACCCTCCCAGCGTATATGCCGGAGGATGCTATCTCCTTTCATGCAGTGTCGACAATAAATTATTTTAATTATTAGCCTATAGTTAGAAGGCATCCGAACATCTTGCACCAACCGACTAATTTGTATGTAAATTATCTGTGCTAAGGTTAATTCCGTGTAACGTTACTCGACTTTGCATCGATTAACAACGTTACGCGATGATATGGGAATTATAGAAATTGTTCGTATTCGAGACGTTAAAGACGACCACCGTGTTCTTTTAAGAGCAGAATGGGAGCAGAAATCCAATATTAAAGATTTTGTGGTCAATTTGCAAACTCGAGACTCGAGAACTCCGAACAAACACGAAGCCCACAGTGGCCGGGTTAATATAACCAGTCGACTAACGGGCCACCGGGTTTTCTTTACGTTAATAACACCTAAATAAGGGACAGTTTCCCATAAAAGACCTACGAAAGGCTTCCTCCTTGACAGATCGCCCACGTGTGGCGTTGCCGTGTATAAACATAAACAGAACAATATTATTTTCACCAGCCAAAACCCTTTATTAATGATTTCATATTGTAGTTACAATTTTTAAACAACATCCAACAAATAAGATTTATTATATTATAGAAGTGAAAACCGAAGCTTGACTGTGAGGTGCTCCAATTAAAGGCTAACTACAAAGAAAAAGAAAGATCTGGATATAATTTCGTATTGCAGTTACAATTTTTAAACAACATCCAACAAATAACATTTATTATATTATAGAAGTGAAAACCGAAGCTTGACTGTGAGGNACTAGATTAGATTTTAAGATAAATTCTAATTTTATTTATATATTAAAAAAGTTTTAAACAGCTTCATATGCCAAATATTAATATAAAAAGACTAATATATATCACTGTCTGTCGGCGTTACGAAAAATAACTTATTTTGCAGCTACTTTCGACAGTCTAAAACTGTCCTTTTCAGGCAGAATCGTTAATAGAAATTCCAGAGAACAAGACATTTGAATTCAAGAAAAAGAATCCAAAGAGCAATGTTTTCTCAAAATTGTTTGTCCTGCACATGCATGGAAATGTAAATTATGCATGTACAGTTAACAAAATTATATCAATACATTAATACAAACTACAATGAAATGTAACATCAAGAGTAAATAGATTAAAATAAAGTACAAATATAATAATGAATTAAATAGTCAATATACAAAAACAAACATATAGTGGTGCTACTATCACTACAAGGTGTTTTATGGGAACTATGTGATTTAGAACCTTAGAAGGCTAAACAGCTTATGTTTTTGTTTATTGACAATTTAATTCATTATTATTTATGTACTTTATTTTAATTCATTTATTCTTGATGTTTTATTTTACATTTCAACGTATTTTGTATTAAATAATTAATGTATAATTTTTGTTAACTGTACATGTATAATTTACATTTCCATGTGTGTTTGGAACAATTTTGAGAAAACATTGACGTTTAAATTCTTTTTCTTGAATTCAAATGTCTTGTTCTCTGGAATCTCCAATAATGATTCCGCCTGAAAGGGACAGTTTTAGACTGTCAAAAGTACTTGCAAAATAAGTTATTTTTTCCTAACACAGACAGATGATAATACTGTATATGTTAGTCTTTTTATATTTATATATAGTCTAACAATAAAGCCTGCACCTTATATAAAATGTCATTTTTTTTGCAAATAGCCTATTCCAGGCATGGCCAACACATGGCCCGTCTAATGAATTTGTGACCCGCGATTAATCTTTCAATATTAGCTACTTAAGTCTGAATATATTGACGAAAAATTCTAATGCCTATTGCCTAAAAAAAAAACAAAGGTCAACAACTAACAGTGCGTTTAGAGTTAATGCTCCATTACAAATGTCTTCAGCACAGTGTAGAATATTGATAATGCATGATAATGTGAAAAATGTATCTGTAATCTCTATGTGCAATTTAGTCTCTACAGGGTGACACCACAATGAGATATCGTACTACCTCAAAATCTTGCTCGCGCAGCCTCTGGTTCGGCCCATGAAAAAAGTTCTCTTTCCAATTCGGCCCGGGGGCAAAAACTGTTGGCCATTCCTGGCCTAGTCTGTAATACAGTTATAATTTTTAAAGTAATAAAAAATATATAGTTTTATACAAAATAATATATATAAAACTTTTTACTTAAAGAATTCATTATATTCCATGTCAGGTAAACATATTTCAAATGGTTACTTTCAAGGTGTTTATCTGATATTGAATGTAAGGATTACAGTTTTAACGTTATTTTAGTTATTCTGTTTGAAGTACAGTTAACATTAGGATTAGGTTAGAATAACATTAGGATTTGCTTGTAAGTAATAATAAGCAAATGACAAAATCAAGCAAAACATAAATCTAATACTATTCTAAAAATAGCAATACTTGCCAGATATAATTAGTCATTTTTATACCACTTAAAATGGGTTTTTTTCAATGAATAAACCAAAGTGTTATGTCCTTTGAATCCATATTAATATAACAAATATACACATACTACATACATTGACAACATACCAATATAATAAATACATTACTATTAATGTTTTGTTATTGAAAAAAGTTGGATGTGCTTATAATTTTGAAATGGACTGGTACATACAAACAGAATAGACTTAAAAGTATGACTTGACTGTTTAATTGGCTTCTAATAAGAAACCGATTAAACAGTCAGGGAATCTAAAGAAAGACCATAGATAAAAGTGTTAGAAGCAAATAATATAATAGGGAAAAATGTTATTGTGAATAAGGTATTCAAGGAAGAATGACAGAATGGAAGGGATAAAAGTAGATGATCAGACTACGATTCAACCCCCAATATAAATGGATAATAAAAAAGGAGAATAAGATGTTTTTTGTAGAAAGTAAATATAGAATTTTTTAAGAAATTTGATTAGCATAAGAAGAATTATCATTATAAATTAAGAAAATAACTGACCTGTAAGAGCATTTCTTTTGTCAGGATTATCTAAGCATAAGTAAGCAATACCATAATCATCATCTTGTAATAGTTTTATCTGTCCTCCAGAATACTTCGAAAATTCTTTCATAATTTCTGGTAAGGAAGTGGAACTGCAACAATTTCGCCAGCATTTTACCCTATCTATTTGATAAATTTCAATCAATATATTTAAAAACCTTATACAAAATAGTGAAATTAATTTAAGCAAATTTACCTTTAACCACTTTATTGCTTACATTAAGTAATTTTTTGCAATAAGAATTGAATCTAAATAACATTTCTTCTTAAGCACATGAATTACTTCAAATTCCTAAGCAAAGAGAACTGTTGTTTATGTTACATTATTGATAATTTGATGACAGTAATAATAAGCATTACTAATCTCATAGAAGTTAAATGAGGGATTTCAAAGTTATTTCCAGGAATGACTGTTCCTAGCATCCTGCAAAACTACTGATCACAAACCAGTACCCTCCCAACAAACAAACTTTTATAATATTAACAAGGTTTTGTGCTAAAAGGATAAGAGACAAGAGGCAAACTCGTCATGCTTACACAAAGCAAGGTTTAACAATGACAGATGTGAGACAGTTGTCTTTCTCCAGCTGTTAGGTAACAGAATTTTCTGAACAGATGGACAGAAACAAACTTTGTCCATAAAATTAAGACTAACCTAAAGACTGAAGAATGAGAGCTGACTTAAGGTGACGACAGTCCCTTCAATTTTCCTCTCACCACTTGATGATGGTAATTAGATGGATGAGTGTCAGGATAAAATTACAAGAGGATAAATTGGCTAAAAGTTTCACAATGGTATGAGGAAAAAACTAAAACTTTAGTGATGAAGACAAATGATAAGACAGATATTAACCTAATCTTATTACTATCCCTAAAAACTTTCTTATCCTATCACTATCCTTAAAGTGTACTAAAGCAGAAATAATTAAGACATTAAGATATCAATAGTTTTCTGTCCAACTCAGGTCCATAGAACCTGATTGGGGGTGTCCCACTTAGAAAAATTGCCTGTTACAAAGACCAGAAGTCCAGAGTAACTTGAGAACTAAAGATTATCAGATTTTGATATGAAAAAGTTGGTGGGTAGTGATTCAATTCTTGAATACATTCCTTTTCCTGGTCAGTCACAACTCATGCTTAACCAAGTGGAGGAGGTTAACCACATCAAATGCATCACATCTGCTAAACAGAATGAAAACAATATTCTTATCTGACAGACAAGCTTACCTAGCTCTAAAGTTTCCTGGCCACCTTACACAAATAGAAGAGATGTGCTGCAATTTCTGGTGGAGTCACATTTGGACAGTTTACTCTCTCATAAACTCCAATAAACTGGAGCTTATTCCTAGTGGAGCATTGTATAGTTCACTTACTGCAGTTCAATGCAGTGTTCCGACACTAGCCTATCAAAACATCTGCACCAAACTATGAACCAGACTGTAATAACAGTAAGTTTAACAGTTGCAGAGAAAAGTAAGATGCCAGTAAATTTCAGAAATTCTAGTTTTAACTGAAGGAAAGTTGTTCAATTGACTGAGACTAAGCAGGTGTGTGCACAAAACTCAATAACAGGTAGATGGATCACCTTAGGCATCAAATTCACTTGATAATTGAGCAAGATCTAATAATAATCTGGACAGCAGAAAAAATATGAGCTAAAATACAACCCATCCACTCTTACTATTATACATTGTATCTCTTACAATTATACATCTTATCTCTTAATCACCCATTCAGATCTGCTTCTTCAAACATAACAGTAAAAGAAGCTTTATATAACCAAAGACTGCTTACAGGTCATAAACTGAAGCATAATAAACATAAATATCAACAAGAAAGTCTTGTAAACAGCTATTCTACTATTCATATAAAAATCTGGTCCCTTAGATTATCTCTCTTAGGCTTTCTTTGTGCATATTTGCACTAAAGTATAAACCTAAGATCTTAACACTTGTGCTTACAGGGATATCAGAGAATGACATCCCCGTAAGCATAGGTAGAAGGCAAGGAGCAGTAGAAATCAAGATTTCCACTCATCAATGACAGCTCGAGATCCCACAAAGTGCCGAAAACTCCGGAGACGGCCCGCATCATCCACAAGAGCTACAGATCTGTAACAGAAAGACAAAGTTATGAGGCAAAAGACATCAAGAAATAGGAAAATCCCAAAGTATGGCTCTCAAGAGAATGCCAATATTTAGGGAAAGAGAAACAGAAGTCTCATTAGTCACATTCACACTACACATTCTTAATGACATCATCGTGCATTATTCTAGTTGTTGTCGTTTGTTAAGTTATGGCAACACGGCACTTGGGTGATCTGCCTAGGGCAGTGATGGGCAAACTACGGCCCGCGTGCCAGATGCGGCCCCCTGAAATGTTCTATCCGGCCCGCGCGACATTATTCCTAATCTGACGAGTAAAAAAGAATACAGGCTGTGGTGGTTGATTCACCACTTAACTTGAGTGTTCGTTGATTATATAAAATAACCGAAGCTTTATATCTCACCACGAAAGTTTATTTACAATCATGTACAAAATTTTGTTTTACACTTGTTGAGTAAAAGCTCGATCGGTTACAAGCATGCTTCGGTACAGAACATCCACTCGTCGTGCGTAGCGTAGCCGAAAGAGAGAAAAAGAAATATGGCGGACGGCCTGCACATGTTTTTATAGCGCCACCTGGATTTTCAGATGCAGCGCTAGGTTACAATTATATTGGCCCGCCTAAAGTTTTCTTCTTTTCCTTTGGCCCGCTCTTTAAAAAGTTTGCCCATCACTG
>NW_019386417.1:0-15630 GCF_000671375.1 Centruroides sculpturatus | reverse complement strand
AAATATATATTATAATAAACAGCTCTAGTATATATTAGAGCTGTTTATACTTGTAAAGGAAAATAAATAGCAATTATTTTATAAATAACGAGCAGTTATTTATTGTGACGTGGTCACAATGCCGGGCTGCAATTTTTAATCAAATTTTTAATTTATTTCACTTAAAACATATGATCTTCACTTCATCTTAGTAGTGGCTTACCCCCGTACATCACACTTTTCCTTTCTTGCCCCTTGGCTTTCCGTATGTCGTCTGGTGTTTCATCCATGTAACTCCGTTCTGGACAGTAAGGAAAGACGGACAGACGGACACAAGAACGACAATGGTATTTACAGATATACATTTTTTTAATTGCAGCCCAATTAAAAATAAACTGATTTCATTCCGTAATAATTTAATACATTTTTCTGTTTAATGAAACTGACCTTTTTAATTCTGATTAACCAATCTACTCATTGCTTTTGTGATTTTCTTATATTCTTTTTGTTAAAGGCTCTTCCTGGGAAACCAGTAAAAATTGTAGTATCGGCTCGACCTTTGACCGAATCTAACTGATCACGCTCCTCTCCGAGATTTAGCTTAAGGTATGCATCAATATCTACATCAGGCCCTAATTCGTCTTGAAATATTTGATATAAATCTAACTTCTTGGGTTGATCACGTCGTCCAGTTTTCCTGTATCGAGCCTCGCTACATTCTAAGAAAATAACTCCTGGAAAAAATTAATATATTAATATTTTGCCATTGAGTAAATACAGTTAAACCTCTGAACAATGGCCACTTAAAGAAATGTTAAAACAGTGGCAGAGTTTGTAGACTATTCTGTAAGCATCCATCCTTGTTCCAAATCAGGTGCCACAGTTCGGAGATGACCGTTGGGAAGCGGCCGTCATTGCAGAGTCGACTATACAAAAGTATATCAAAAGATACTTTATAAACTTTACTTACCGATAACGATGAACGTAAACAGGAACTTGTTCATCTTCGCTTATTAGTTATGCTGAATTGTTCTGGTGTTTTCTGTGGGTTTTGACTATCTGTATGCTGACAACACTCAATTGGTCATTCTTTTATAAGAGAATTATGCAATTCGTCGTAATTTCATTGGTTGCGGGACATCTGGATGTCGATCAAAGTCGATGATGTCGCGCGTGGAAATTTTAAAACGTCCAATCGTGTAAATGTTTATTTAAATTTATATATTTTGCTTCAGTAGCTGACCCGATTCGATGCTACAACACGTCTACTGAGAGAATATTTCTGTTCGAAATTAACACCTAAATAGGAACGAGATTCCCGTAGAAAGTTCTCTCGGGTGGCACATCTCCTCTTAACAGATGGCCCGAGTGTTGCGCGCTCTTATTCCATTAATCTTGTCACATATAAAAAGATTCTTTCTCATCAGATAATGAAGTAAAATATATGACGGTGTCTATAGGCGCAGTTTATTTATCTTAAGTGTGGCCCTGTCCATCGTCCTCGTGGTAGGCCTGGCCGAATCCATAGTAAGTAGAGTAAATGGCTCTTTTGGTGCCCAGAGGGAAGAAGGAAGTAAAAAATAGAGTCTACGGGATAAGTCAACGTAATACATGGACGATCTAATATATGAATAAAAAGTGAGGTTTACAGAATATTAATTTAAATGAAATTAATTCAATATTAACTTATGAAAACTCATTTTAATAATAGTAAAAACTCCAGTTGTATGTTTGATCTGAATTCAACACGAAGCTATTTGTAACATTGAGGTATAAATAACTGATTATATTAGCATTTAATTAAATAACCCACTAAAATAATAATTCTAATGTTCAATAATGGCAAAGAAATCATACATAATGCAAATTATACGGGGATATCACAATTAAAATATTTATAATTCATGCCGTCTAGAGAGTTATTTAATATTCCAAATGCCACCAAATGGCAAGACGACATCTCGAAACACGTGCAAGATTTCACTTAAAACGAACGATATTCATTGTGACATCGTCAAAATGCTGGCATGCAATTTTTCGTCACAATACTATTGTCCTCCACCCGTACGTCATACTTTTCCTGTTAGTAACAGAGTCCTGCCGGTCATTATCTTGGAAAGTATTTAAATCGAAATAACATAACTTCCGGTTTGCACGAAACGTCCTAAATTGTTAATCGCGTCCTCCTCCCCGTAATACCTGGTCTTGATTTTTATGTATCTAAGTCCGTTCTCGAGATTAAGGAAGGACGGACGGACGGGCGACAGTGGAACTTTATACTTCTACAATTTTTTTCAAATTGCAACCCAACAAATAATAGGTGTTAATCTCGCCACAATAATACTTTTGGCATTGCAAGCCGTGTGAATTTATTTATTTATTCACAAAATATTCTCAAAAGTTCTGTTAGTTTTTATATCTAAAATGTTCTCAGGAAATGTTTAAAATAAGAGAAAATATTTTACTCCAGCTCACTAGTTATTGATTGGATAAAACCACTGAAAACTGTAGCGTGATCGCGGGTTTGCCTCTCACTAACAGTAGTTTTTTTTAAAACCCCTTTCGCTCCGACATCACTAAGAGGATTTTTTCAGCAAACCCATTGTGGATCCGATCCCGAATCCCCCAAAACGTCCGTCAAGTGGAGGTTTAAAACTTTTTTCACGTCTCTAACACTTAATTACGTCCCAATTTCACGTAGAAATAACTCCCCGGAGGAATCTCTTTTTGGCAGACGGTCCAGGCGACACGTTGCCTTATCCCATTAATCCCACAATTGCATTCGTAGAAGCGCTTGTAAGGAGCTAATCGTATAAGGCAGTCAGTTACCTTATACTTAATTCTATGAAACTAAAATATTCAATAAATTCATAAATAGAACAAAATATGGCAAGTCTCCCACCTATATTGACTTTTTCATTAAAATTTGACAATCGACTCGTGACAATTAACGGCTGTCTGACCCAAAAAACAATAAAATTTGCAGAGTTAAAATTTTAACTTTAACGAATATTTTATAATTCCAAATTTTTCTTAAATATTCTTTAAATATACATCACAATGCGATTAAATAATACGATTATCGCCTTACTCGGAAGTGATATTTTCTTTCAGTAGAATCCATCGTCGTCACTTTAATATATCTTTTAAATGATACAAATTCAGACAGATTTGAAATTAGGTCAATTCGTCTTGTTTAGTTGATGATAAATTATAATATAAACACATAAATTAAATTAATGGATGCACAGAAAGTAAACATTTGGGTACTCTTATCGAGAGAATTATTCTTTTCCTTAATTTCAATTCGTGTATTTATTATAGATAGCGCTTAAAATGATTGAGGATTCTCACCTATATATTAATAAATGTGTGCATATAAACATTATATTTTCTGAAAAAATAGTTTATATTGATAGGTATATTTTTATGGAAATAAACGCGCATTAACGATCCGAGGACCTGAGAAACCTAAACACTGTCTAAATATAAGAATTTACACGTAATTATACGAATTTAAGTTATGATTTAATGATACTTGCAGTAAGGTTTATCCTAATTTTACTTTCTGAGCATCCATTAAGACTATTTTTGTGTTTATATTGTCTTTTGTCGTCAACTAAACAAAATGAATCGACTTAATTTTAAGTTTAACTAAAAATATATCATTTAAAACATATAAAGATGGCGTCTACCGAAAGAAGGAATTAATTCTAAATATGGCTATGATTGATCATATTTTTTTTAATCGTTTTTTGATGTATATTTTAAGCAATATTTAAGAAAAATATAAATTTATAGAAAATGCGTTAAAATTAAAAATATATTCTCTATTTTAACTCTGCTCANTAGTCTGTAATACAGTTATAATTTTTAAAGTAATAAAAAATATATAGTTTTATACAAAATAATATATATAAAACTTTTTACTTAAAGAATTCATTATATTCCATGTCAGGTAAACATATTTCAAATGGTTACTTTCAAGGTGTTTATCTGATATTGAATGTAAGGATTACAGTTTTAACGTTATTTTAGTTATTCTGTTTGAAGTACAGTTAACATTAGGATTAGGTTAGAATAACATTAGGATTTGCTTGTAAGTAATAATAAGCAAATGACAAAATCAAGCAAAACATAAATCTAATACTATTCTAAAAATAGCAATACTTGCCAGATATAATTAGTCATTTTTATACCACTTAAAATGGGTTTTTTTCAATGAATAAACCAAAGTGTTATGTCCTTTGAATCCATATTAATATAACAAATATACACATACTACATACATTGACAACATACCAATATAATAAATACATTACTATTAATGTTTTGTTATTGAAAAAAGTTGGATGTGCTTATAATTTTGAAATGGACTGGTACATACAAACAGAATAGACTTAAAAGTATGACTTGACTGTTTAATTGGCTTCTAATAAGAAACCGATTAAACAGTCAGGGAATCTAAAGAAAGACCATAGATAAAAGTGTTAGAAGCAAATAATATAATAGGGAAAAATGTTATTGTGAATAAGGTATTCAAGGAAGAATGACAGAATGGAAGGGATAAAAGTAGATGATCAGACTACGATTCAACCCCCAATATAAATGGATAATAAAAAAGGAGAATAAGATGTTTTTTGTAGAAAGTAAATATAGAATTTTTTAAGAAATTTGATTAGCATAAGAAGAATTATCATTATAAATTAAGAAAATAACTGACCTGTAAGAGCATTTCTTTTGTCAGGATTATCTAAGCATAAGTAAGCAATACCATAATCATCATCTTGTAATAGTTTTATCTGTCCTCCAGAATACTTCGAAAATTCTTTCATAATTTCTGGTAAGGAAGTGGAACTGCAACAATTTCGCCAGCATTTTACCCTATCTATTTGATAAATTTCAATCAATATATTTAAAAACCTTATACAAAATAGTGAAATTAATTTAAGCAAATTTACCTTTAACCACTTTATTGCTTACATTAAGTAATTTTTTGCAATAAGAATTGAATCTAAATAACATTTCTTCTTAAGCACATGAATTACTTCAAATTCCTAAGCAAAGAGAACTGTTGTTTATGTTACATTATTGATAATTTGATGACAGTAATAATAAGCATTACTAATCTCATAGAAGTTAAATGAGGGATTTCAAAGTTATTTCCAGGAATGACTGTTCCTAGCATCCTGCAAAACTACTGATCACAAACCAGTACCCTCCCAACAAACAAACTTTTATAATATTAACAAGGTTTTGTGCTAAAAGGATAAGAGACAAGAGGCAAACTCGTCATGCTTACACAAAGCAAGGTTTAACAATGACAGATGTGAGACAGTTGTCCTTCTCCAGCTGTTAGGTAACAGAATTTTCTGAACAGATGGACAGAAACAAACTTTGTCCATAAAATTAAGACTAACCTAAAGACTGAAGAATGAGAGCTGACTTAAGGTGACGACAGTCCCTTCAATTTTCCTCTCACCACTTGATGATGGTAATTAGATGGATGAGTGTCAGGATAAAATTACAAGAGGATAAATTGGCTAAAAGTTTCACAATGGTATGAGGAAAAAACTAAAACTTTAGTGATGAAGACAAATGATAAGACAGATATTAACCTAATCTTATTACTATCCCTAAAAACTTTCTTATCCTATCACTATCCTTAAAGTGTACTAAAGCAGAAATAATTAAGACATTAAGATATCAATAGTTTTCTGTCCAACTCAGGTCCATAGAACCTGATTGGGGGTGTCCCACTTAGAAAAATTGCCTGTTACAAAGACCAGAAGTCCAGAGTAACTTGAGAACTAAAGATTATCAGATTTTGATATGAAAAAGTTGGTGGGTAGTGATTCAATTCTTGAATACATTCCTTTTCCTGGTCAGTCACAACTCATGCTTAACCAAGTGGAGGAGGTTAACCACATCAAATGCATCACATCTGCTAAACAGAATGAAAACAATATTCTTATCTGACAGACAAGCTTACCTAGCTCTAAAGTTTCCTGGCCACCTTACACAAATAGAAGAGATGTGCTGCAATTTCTGGTGGAGTCACATTTGGACAGTTTACTCTCTCATAAACTCCAATAAACTGGAGCTTATTCCTAGTGGAGCATTGTATAGTTCACTTACTGCAGTTCAATGCAGTGTTCCGACACTAGCCTATCAAAACATCTGCACCAAACTATGAACCAGACTGTAATAACAGTAAGTTTAACAGTTGCAGAGAAAAGTAAGATGCCAGTAAATTTCAGAAATTCTAGTTTTAACTGAAGGAAAGTTGTTCAATTGACTGAGACTAAGCAGGTGTGTGCACAAAACTCAATAACAGGTAGATGGATCACCTTAGGCATCAAATTCACTTGATAATTGAGCAAGATCTAATAATAATCTGGACAGCAGAAAAAATATGAGCTAAAATACAACCCATCCACTCTTACTATTATACATTGTATCTCTTACAATTATACATCTTATCTCTTAATCACCCATTCAGATCTGCTTCTTCAAACATAACAGTAAAAGAAGCTTTATATAACCAAAGACTGCTTACAGGTCATAAACTGAAGCATAATAAACATAAATATCAACAAGAAAGTCTTGTAAACAGCTATTCTACTATTCATATAAAAATCTGGTCCCTTAGATTATCTCTCTTAGGCTTTCTTTGTGCATATTTGCACTAAAGTATAAACCTAAGATCTTAACACTTGTGCTTACAGGGATATCAGAGAATGACATCCCCGTAAGCATAGGTAGAAGGCAAGGAGCAGTAGAAATCAAGATTTCCACTCATCAATGACAGCTCGAGATCCCACAAAGTGCCGAAAACTCCGGAGACGGCCCGCATCATCCACAAGAGCTACAGATCTGTAACAGAAAGACAAAGTTATGAGGCAAAAGACATCAAGAAATAGGAAAATCCCAAAGTATGGCTCTCAAGAGAATGCCAATATTTAGGGAAAGAGAAACAGAAGTCTCATTAGTCACATTCACACTACACATTCTTAATGACATCATCGTGCATTATTCTAGTTGTTGTCGTTTGTTAAGTTATTGCAACACGGCACTTGGGTGATCTGCCTAGGGCAGTGATGGGCAAACTACGGCCCGCGTGCCAGATGCGGCCCCCTGAAATGTTCTATCCGGCCCGCGCGACATTATTCCTAATCTGACGAGTAAAAAAGAATACAGGCTGTGGTGGTTGATTCACCACTTAACTTGAGTGTTCGTTGATTATATAAAATAACCGAAGCTTTATATCTCACCACGAAAGTTTATTTACAATCATGTACAAAATTTTGTTTTACACTTGTTGAGTAAAAGCTCGATCGGTTACAAGCATGCTTCGGTACAGAACATCCACTCGTCGTGCGTAGCATAGCCGAAAGAGAGAAAAAGAAATATGACTGACGGCTTGCACATGTTTTTATAGCGCCACCTGGATTTTCAGATGCAGCGCTAGGTTACAATTATATTGGCCCGCCTAAAGTTTTCTTCTTTTCCTTTGGCCCGCTCTTTAAAAAGTTTGCCCATCACTGGCCTAGGGGATGCCTTCTGGGAGGTCTTTTAAGAAAAACTGATCCCTATTTAGGCATTACACACGTGGAGAAAACCCAGAAAACTCCACGAGGCCAGCCCATTTGAGGAGGCCGAACCCACAACAGAACTCCCAGTGTTCGGGGCCCGAAGACCGCTTCGACCACTGGTGGGCCCATGCATTATTCTAAGTTAATGCAATAAGTGCATTACATGCAGACCAAATAGTTATTCTGAACAAGATGGCAAAATGTGATACATATAATGCAATATTCGGAAGTTTCAAAATTTTGTAATGTGCACCGGGGATGACGAACAATGTGCTCCAGTGATTTTCGTGCATCTCTGTCTGACCCCGTTTCCGATAAGGGATCCTAGAGACAGCCTGGCAATAAAAATACATAATTTTCATAGCCGAAATGACCTCGGAAGGTACACGATACGAATTTAGAACTTGTCAAAGAAAACCCCGAATCGGCAATCGAAAGTAACGGCCATCTCCTATTTAAGCACGTTCTATAAGTAATCTAATAAACATTCACTTATCTAATATACATTAATAATAAGCATTACTTAAATCACGTGTTCTATTCTATCCTTCTTCTCCCCCTGTACAGTGGCTAGAAAATATAGTGTCGAAAGCGCTTATATTCCTCCATTATAACCGTTCGGTCCATACAGCGAGGTTAGTGACGTCACAGACAAGGTGGCGCTGATGTCAATCGTAGTGCTACTTTCGCTTTGGCTACGTGATATCCTTTCTTACAAGAACATCGAAAGCGATTAAATTTGTGCTTGTAAAGTGAATAAATCCTTAGGAAATAGCTGAACAGAAACTTTACTGACTCGTGTATTTCTAATTTATACATATTACTCTACTGTAATTTTTAATTCTTTTATTTTTGTCGAAAAGGGTGAGAAATCTACATGCATATTAATCTGTAATTTTTTAAGAGAGATTTTTCAAATATAAAGTGTATATGCATGGTACTTGGCAGTAGACTAATAATCGTTTATTTGTACATACTTAATTTTGTAATTTTATATTGGGACAATAAAGTAACATTCTGCCTTTATATTTTATATACTGTGTAGAATTTAATTGTAATTTTAATATTGCTTTATACTATGTCACATAATACTGTGAACAGTATACAGTATTATGTAACTGATGGCATTTGCTTAATAAATTCTATTTTAGGCCCTCACAGTGGAAGAGGTTCACAAAGCCATATAAAACTTACATTTTATTATTAAAAATATGATAAATTCTGTATTTTTTTAGTAAATATGAATAAACCTTGTTGTTAATAAGGTAATAACAAGAGTAGATTACTCTTGTACTCTAAATAATACTTGTTTGTACAGCACTCAACAGCTGTAATGTAAAAATAGACAATACAGTGTAGGCTATTTGATTTAATAAGAATCTTAATTAGCTTTAATAAAATGAATTCCTTCATAAATGTTAATAAAGTAATACTATATAATAATTGATTGCTAGTGATATGATTTATTATCGATCTAAATTCTTTTACTTGGCTACAGCACATTTACTATGCTTAAAAATCCCACTTAAAACCAATATAAACATAGGATGATACAGCCAGTGTAGCACAACGATTGACAGCAGCGCCTCTTGCGGCAACCTCCAATATAGGGGCAGAAAATAAGCTCGATTTCGACACTATATTTTCTAGCCACTGTACCCCCTGGTTCATATTAGATCACGTGTTATCAGCCATCTTTTAAATTAACAGAAGTGTATAAGTGTTGCCAACTGACGTAAATTATAATCTAGGACCTTGAATTAGAATAATCAGCAAATTTTATCAAAAATTTTGATATATATTTTCAAAAATACAAATAATACAGCGCAAAATATAATAAAAACGAAATTTCTATAATTACTTTTAAAAAAATAAAAGCGAAGCTGCGAGCATTGTTAATCGGACCCCGTCCCATACCATGCGGTCGCTTTATTTTCAAGAGGTTTCATTCTTATTCTAAAGTTTCGTGAATTTTAAATTATATATTTTTACATCACGCTTTTTCAAAAAATCTAAAAGTTTGTTACTATATCGGGGTGAGACGGAGCCGTTACTGTCGAAATTTATACTAATCCAGCGCAAAAGTTTGTCGGAAATTCAGCAATGAAGTGCTTAAAACGTTTATCTAATTAATTTAGAATATTCTTTGGAATAAATTCAAAAGTATATTGCGGTGGACCCATTTATTGCCACACTGTAGTTACGGTTTTTTCTCATAACGATATTTCTCCATAAGAGAGTATTGGCACACGTAAACCCACCCTCCCAGCGTATATGCCGGAGGATGCTATCTCCTTTCATGCAGTGTCGACAATAAATTATTTTAATTATTAGCCTATAGTTAGAAGGCATCCGAACATCTTGCACCAACCGACTAATTTGTATGTAAATTATCTGTGCTAAGGTTAATTCCGTGTAACGTTACTCGACTTTGCATCGATTAACAACGTTACGCGATGATATGGGAATTATAGAAATTGTTCGTATTCGAGACGTTAAAGACGACCACCGTGTTCTTTTAAGAGCAGAATGGGAGCAGAAATCCAATATTAAAGATTTTGTGGTCAATTTGCAAACTCGAGACTCGAGAACTCCGAACAAACACGAAGCCCACAGTGGCCGGGTTAATATAACCAGTCGACTAACGGGCCACCGGGTTTTCTTTACGTTAATAACACCTAAATAAGGGACAGTTTCCCATAAAAGACCTACGAAAGGCTTCCTCCTTGACAGATCGCCCACGTGTGGCGTTGCCGTGTATAAACATAAACAGAACAATATTATTTTCACCAGCCAAAACCCTTTATTAATGATTTCATATTGTAGTTACAATTTTTAAACAACATCCAACAAATAAGATTTATTATATTATAGAAGTGAAAACCGAAGCTTGACTGTGAGGTGCTCCAATTAAAGGCTAACTACAAAGAAAAAGAAAGATCTGGATATAATTTATATATAAAAATGACATAAATAAATTAGTATTTAAAGGCAGTTGATTATTTTAATTAATTAATTAATTAATATTTTAGCTATTTTCTACAAAACAAAAATTAAAAGTTATTATAGTAATTAGAAATTCAAATATATATTATAATAAATATCAGAGCTGTTTATACTAAGAGAATACTGCATATTTTACTGTATATTAGTATTTGTAAAGAGAAGTAAATAGTAATTATTTTATAAATAACGAGCAGTTATTTATTGTGACGTGGTCACAATGCCGGGCTGCAATTTTTATTTTATTTCATTTAAAATATGAGCTATCCATCTCAAATTAGTAGCGGCTTGCCCCCGTACACTTTTCTTTTCCTGCCCCTTGGCTTTCCGTATGCTGTCTGGTGTTTCATCTATGTAATTCCGTTCTGGACAGTAAGGAAAGACGGACAGACGGACACAAGGACGACAGTGGTTATTTACATATATATATATTTTTTTAATTGCAGCCCAATTAAAAATAAACTGATTTCATTCCGTAATAATTTAATACATTTTTCTGTTTAATGAAACTGACCTTTTTAATTCTGATTAACCAATCTACTCATTGCTTTTGTGATTTTCTTATATTCTTTTTGTTAAAGGCTCTTCCTGGGAAACCAGTAAAAATTGTAGTATCGGCTCGACCTTTGACCGAATCTAACTGATCACGCTCCTCTCCGAGATTTAGCTTAAGGTATGCATCAATATCTACATCAGGCCCTAATTCGTCTTGAAATATTTGATATAAATCTAACTTCTTGGGTTGATCACGTCGTCCAGTTTTCCTGTATCGAGCCTCGCTACATTCTAAGAAAATAACTCCTGGAAAAAATTAATATATTAATATTTTGCCATTGAGTAAATACAGTTAAACCTCTGAACAATGGCCACTTAAAGAAATGTTAAAACAGTGGCAGAGTTTGTAGACTATTCTGTAAGCATCCATCCTTGTTCCAAATCAGGTGCCACAGTTCGGAGATGACCGTTGGGAAGCGGCCGTCATTGCAGAGTCGACTATACAAAAGTATATCAAAAGATACTTTATAAACTTTACTTACCGATAACGATGAACGTAAACAGGAACTTGTTCATCTTCGCTTATTAGTTATGCTGAATTGTTCTGGTGTTTTCTGTGGGTTTTGACTATCTGTATGCTGACAACACTCAATTGGTCATTCTTTTATAAGAGAATTATGCAATTCGTCGTAATTTCATTGGTTGCGGGACATCTGGATGTCGATCAAAGTCGATGATGTCGCGCGTGGAAATTTTAAAACGTCCAATCGTGTAAATGTTTATTTAAATTTATATATTTTGCTTCAGTAGCTGACCCGATTCGATGCTACAACACGTCTACT
This sequence comes from Centruroides sculpturatus, assembly GCF_000671375.1. Lineage (NCBI taxonomy): Eukaryota > Metazoa > Arthropoda > Arachnida > Scorpiones > Buthidae > Centruroides > Centruroides sculpturatus. The sequence continues at coordinate 3,716 of NW_019386417.1, read as the reverse complement.
GAGAGAATATTTCTGTTCGAAATTAACACCTAAATAGGAACGAGATTCCCGTAGAAAGTTCTCTCGGGTGGCACATCTCCTCTTAACAGATAGCCCGAGTGTTGCGCGCTCTTATTCCATTAATCTTGTCACATATAAAAAGATTCTTTCTCATCAGATAATGAAGTAAAATATATGACGGTGTCTATAGGCGCAGTTTATTTATCTTAAGTGTGGCCCTGTCCATCGTCCTCGTGGTAGGCCTGGCCGAATCCATAGTAAGTAGAGTAAATGGCTCTTTTGGTGCCCAGAGGGAAGAAGGAAGTAAAAAATAGAGTCTACGGGATAAGTCAACGTAATACATGGACGATCTAATATATGAATAAAAAGTGAGGTTTACAGAATATTAATTTAAATGAAATTAATTCAATATTAACTTATGAAAACTCATTTTAATAATAGTAAAAACTCCAGTTGTATGTTTGATCTGAATTCAACACGAAGCTATTTGTAACATTGAGGTATAAATAACTGATTATATTAGCATTTAATTAAATAACCCACTAAAATAATAATTCTAATGTTCAATAATGGCAAAGAAATCATACATAATGCAAATTATACGGGGATATCACAATTAAAATATTTATAATTCATGCCGTCTAGAGAGTTATTTAATATTCCAAATGCCACCAAATGGCAAGACGACATCTCGAAACACGTGCAAGATTTCACTTAAAACGAACGATATTCATTGTGACATCGTCAAAATGCTGGCATGCAATTTTTCGTCACAATACTATTGTCCTCCACCCGTACGTCATACTTTTCCTGTTAGTAACAGAGTCCTGCCGGTCATTATCTTGGAAAGTATTTAAATCGAAATAACATAACTTCCGGTTTGCACGAAACGTCCTAAATTGTTAATCGCGTCCTCCTCCCCGTAATACCTGGTCTTGATTTTTATGTATCTAAGTCCGTTCTCGAGATTAAGGAAGGACGGACGGACGGGCGACAGTGGAACTTTATACTTCTACAATTTTTTTCAAATTGCAACCCAACAAATAATAGGTGTTAATCTCGCCACAATAATACTTTTGGCATTGCAAGCCGTGTGAATTTATTTATTTATTCACAAAATATTCTCAAAAGTTCTGTTAGTTTTTATATCTAAAATGTTCTCAGGAAATGTTTAAAATAAGAGAAAATATTTTACTCCAGCTCACTAGTTATTGATTGGATAAAACCACTGAAAACTGTAGCGTGATCGCGGGTTTGCCTCTCACTAACAGTAGTTTTTTTTAAAACCCCTTTCGCTCCGACATCACTAAGAGGATTTTTTCAGCAAACCCATTGTGGATCCGATCCCGAATCCCCCAAAACGTCCGTCAAGTGGAGGTTTAAAACTTTTTTCACGTCTCTAACACTTAATTACGTCCCAATTTCACGTAGAAATAACTCCCCGGAGGAATCTCTTTTTGGCAGACGGTCCAGGCGACACGTTGCCTTATCCCATTAATCCCACAATTGCATTCGTAGAAGCGCTTGTAAGGAGCTAATCGTATAAGGCAGTCAGTTACCTTATACTTAATTCTATGAAACTAAAATATTCAATAAATTCATAAATAGAACAAAATATGGCAAGTCTCCCACCTATATTGACTTTTTCATTAAAATTTGACAATCGACTCGTGACAATTAACGGCTGTCTGACCCAAAAAACAATAAAATTTGCAGAGTTAAAATTTTAACTTTAACGAATATTTTATAATTCCAAATTTTTCTTAAATATTCTTTAAATATACATCACAATGCGATTAAATAATACGATTATCGCCTTACTCGGAAGTGATATTTTCTTTCAGTAGAATCCATCGTCGTCACTTTAATATATCTTTTAAATGATACAAATTCAGACAGATTTGAAATTAGGTCAATTCGTCTTGTTTAGTTGATGATAAATTATAATATAAACACATAAATTAAATTAATGGATGCACAGAAAGTAAACATTTGGGTACTCTTATCGAGAGAATTATTCTTTTCCTTAATTTCAATTCGTGTATTTATTATAGATAGCGCTTAAAATGATTGAGGATTCTCACCTATATATTAATAAATGTGTGCATATAAACATTATATTTTCTGAAAAAATAGTTTATATTGATAGGTATATTTTTATGGAAATAAACGCGCATTAACGATCCGAGGACCTGAGAAACCTAAACACTGTCTAAATATAAGAATTTACACGTAATTATACGAATTTAAGTTATGATTTAATGATACTTGCAGTAAGGTTTAACCTAATTTTACTTTCTGAGCATCCATTAAGACTATTTTTGTGTTTATATTGTCTTTTGTCGTCAACTAAACAAAATGAATCGACTTAATTTTAAGTTTAACTAAAAATATATCATTTAAAACATATAAAGATGGCGTCTACCGAAAGAAGGAATTAATTCTAAATATGGCTATGATTGATCATATTTTTTTTAATCGTTTTTTGATGTATATTTTAAGCAATATTTAAGAAAAATATAAATTTATAGAAAATGCGTTAAAATTAAAAATATATTTTATATTTTAACTGTGCACATTTTATCGTTTTTGGGTCAGACAGCCGTTAATTGTCGAGTCAATTGTCAAATTTTAACGAAAGTTGTCAATGCGCGTGAAAAACTTTTCGTGTTTTGTTCTATTTATGAATTTATTTTCCTCTCGTAAAATTAAGTATAAGAACAACCGATTGTCTTGTGTGATTCTATGAATTAAATTGTAAGATTAATGGGATAAGGAAAGACCATTTGCCAAAATGGGATGCCTCCCGGAAAGATTTTCCATGGGAAACTGGCGCTTATTTAGATGTTAGGCATCTATTGAAAACCCCCGAACTTTCTCGTGGTGTGTTGTCCGAATGTATCGGATCCCGTCCCTCGCCTCCTTGGCATTGTGGGCCTGGCCAAACCCATATGTGATTGTTACCTTTCCTTATCCTATTAATCTGAGGGGACCTTTAATGGTTCTTCTAAATAGTCGAATCAGTTAGATCGCTCGATCCGATCTCATCTACGAACGGGATTGTCGTGGAAGCGAGTTAGATATTCTAGGATTGAAGGAAGGATCCGAATGTCGTTTTCACTAGTTTATTTGCCGATAATTACAACTCTATGTACAGATGGTTAGAACAACGCCGATCATGTAGACAAGGGTCGGACTGCACCAGATGAACGTCCGAACCGGAACACGTCGACCCAAAAAGTGTCAACCTCTGACGTCACGCGGGTTGGGGACGGTGGTCAGGCGCAGTGTTGCCGACCGCCGCAAATCTTACAATTTAATTCATAGAATCACACAAGGCAATCGGTTGTTCTTATACTTAATTTTATGAGAGGAAAATAAATTCATAAATAGAACAAAACACGAAAAGTTTTCCACGTGCATTGACAACTTTCATTAAAATTTGACAATTGATTAGACAATAAACGGCTGTCTGACCCAAAAACGATAAAATGTGCAGAGTTAAAATAGAAAATATATTTTTAATTTTAACGCATTTTCTATAAATTTATATTTTTCTTAAATATTGCTTAAAATATACAGTAGACCCCTTATAACGCGGAGATACGTTCCGCGTTATACGAATTTCGCGTTGTAGGAATCCTTAAATACATGAGCCAATCGCAGCTCGACACGTGTGAAGTTTACGGACTAATGCTGTTTGAAAGGTTTTCTTC
>NW_019386416.1:0-47632 GCF_000671375.1 Centruroides sculpturatus | reverse complement strand
CTAGATTTTTTAAATATTTGCATTTTATATATTTTACATATACAGTAAAATGTTTTAACAGATCATGGAACAGCAGATTCTTGGAATAACAGATTTTTTCCCTAGTTTCAGCCAATCAATGTAATTTTACCTCATTTTAGCAGATTCATAATTCGGAATAACAGATGGGGCTAGAAAAAATTCTAGCCCCATCTATTGTAAACTTCATGTTTTTTAACATTTAGTTACTATTCAGGTGTTTCTGGGAATTTATAGTTTTAATGATGAACTTGTTAGTCTACTACATCTAGGATATATACAATTGAAGAATTGCATGAAGAGAGTCAGTAAGATAATATGATAGAGGAGGAGCCAACTAATGAACATTGACATTGGTTCAAGTGTAGTGCCAAAATTTAGTAAGACCATTGAATCTTTTTGAGTTGTGAAGACCTTCCTGATGAGTTTCAGCATAAATGACAGGCTGTACGTGACATTTCTTATATCAAGTGGTTGTTATATTCAATAGGCAGAAAAGTGGCATCAAAACTAACCAAGATGGACAAGTTTTTTTTACAAATCAATCTTTTTGTGCTTAGAGTACATACTCTTTCCATCAACAGTATCATACACACATACAGCATAATATACAATCTTGTACAGTACATTGCATTTCTATAAAATAAAGATCTCAAGAGACTAAATAATTTCAAGTACAGGTATTTCTTATATGTAGAGGGTCAAATAATGGATATTTTTCTGGAAGTGCAGGAAATCTGTTGTTCTCAATATCACAGATTCTCAGAACAATGGATGATTTTCAGCAGCCCAAGCGATCTGTTAAAATGAGATTCTACTGTATTTGTATGTTAATGGCTTATTTTGTTATAAAAAGATCATGTAATTTTTCATTAGAAATTTATTTCAACAATAAACTTTAAATATTTCAATTTATAAACAGAATATTCAATCTCCATTCTCTGAATTGGTAATTGAATAAATTGAATACATGCAGTCTCTGATTTAGAACAGAGATTCATGGAGGAAGTGTTGCAAACAGAATTGTTGTAAATGGACTGACTGTAAAGTTATAATGTATTTGAATGAGTTTCATTTCAACCCTCAAAATATTTTTATCATAAATTATAATATTTCAACTATTAAAGTTATAGAATATATAAGTATTTTCACTAGTTTATTTATTGAAATGTTCATGTATATGTTACTGTGAAAGACCGAAATTAGAGAATATCGATATTCTCTGGTGAATGTCCACACATACAAAATACGTCGGTGAAAGTTAGAATATTTGGTTATATTATTATACATTCGAACAATCACCGGTGTATGTCGACAAGCAAGATAAGCTTTGGTGGAGATTGAAACGACACCCGAGAAGCCGATGTCAACAGAGAGGCGACAGTCTGTTGCCAAATCCTTTGTGGGTAGCTGGAGGTAGGACAAGGTCTTTTGATCCTATGAGGTGGGGATCGGTTTTTCAGGTCCAGTGGCGGATGATGAGAGGGGTTGTCAGTAAGGCATTGGCGATATTCAAATAAAAGACACCATTAAGAGATCAGTTCATAATCACATAATTACGTAATCAGTTCATAATTTGTAAAGAAAAGTTACTTTCCATAGATGAGATTTATTCTCAAAAATATCACTGAGAGAAGCAGCTGCAGCTAATTTGAAAAGTGGAGGGCAAGGCTATACACACTGTCATTGCAAAAAAAACTGTTCCAGAAATAAATTCAGTTTTAAAAGCAAGGGACTCTTGTGCAATTCAAAGTGTCACAATAGTTTAAGTTGTTGCAATAAATAAGATTGTATAACGTTAATCACATAAATTATGTGTAAGTTTATTATTGTATTATTTTCTTTAATGATTTAGAATGTGCTGTTCGTTTTAGGTTTAACAGTTTATTTAAATGTGCTGTTACTTAAGCTTTCTCCTATTTTCACATATTAAAATGTTGCATTTTTGTTTTAATGTAATAAAAATATTTTTATTCATTCACCATCAGCGTATGCTGAATGTCAACATTTGCCGGTGTAAGTGAGAAATAATAATATTTAGCAAATATTTCGTACATACACGAAACAAGTGTGTGAATGCTGACATTCACTGGAGAATGTTGACATTTGCCAGATATTGGTCATTCACAGTAACATATATATAAAAAACAATGTGCACTGTAATTATTTGAAAGTAACAAATTCAATTTTAAAAATTACCTATTGGGTTTTCATGGCTTCTTGTTCAGTTAAATTTATAATATTCATATATAAGCATAAAATTGCATTTTCAGATACTCATCATACTGGAAACTCTTCAGTAATTCAAAAGACCATAGATTTTATTGAATCTGAAAAACAAGCAATTTTAAGTTTACACATGAATATTAAAATATTTATATTGAGTTGTAGCCTTGTGTTGTAACATCTACTGTCAGTCCCCTTTATTGATCTTTTTTAACAATGATTTGGTAGAGAATTTAAAAGAATTATGCACTATTGGCATTGTTGTTTTTAAAATTGTGTGGACACCAAGTTTTTTTTGTTTATAAATTATTGATGTTTTTCATAAATTCTCATAATTCAGACCATCATAAATCAGGCCATCTGTAGAAATAAATAATAATGTTATGGTTAATTTAGAAATATAGTTATACAAGCTAAACTGTTCTAAATATGGAAAAGGTTTGTTAATCAAATATATATTATATTTATCAAAAAACACAAGCTGGCAAAATTAGAAAAAGTTTTAACCTGGAAATTGTCTGTCTTATGTTAGTAACAAGAAAGTAAACACTTTAACTTGTAACACTTTAAATGTTTTCAAACCCTACTAAACCTGATACAATGCAATATACAGTAATTGAAGATGTGTTATTTTCAAACTCTATTTCTAAATTTGAAATTTTAATCAAAATTTATTTATACTGTAATTGTGACTAAAATTGTTTGTGTAATTTATTTAAACTTATCAAAATAAAGAATTAAAATTTATTTCTCAATTAAAATTTTCAAAACTTAACATATTCAACATCAGAACAATTTTTATATTGTTTGTTCCAATTAGAAACAGCATTTTTAAGTCTCTTTTTAAAAAAATTTAAAACCTTCCCAATCAAAATTTAACATTTCTGTAAGATTCATATTAATTTATTTTTAATGCCAATAACCAGAAGTCTAAATTTATATTTTTAAAAACTTTTGTATTAATTAAATATCCATGGTCCTTTTGTGACATTTATCAATATTTCTTCTATGAACTTTATTTGCACTGCTTTCACATTCTTTGGAATTTCCTTCTGAATTATTTCAGTCAATCTATTTCTTTTTATAAATGTATTGTGATAGCATAAAATCTCTCTCTCTCTTTGTTTTTTTAATAATCTATGCAACTGCTTTCTAATGATGTTTCCTAACTAGTCTAGCTTTTCTCTTACTGTTTTATACTACAGTCTGATTTTTTTCTTGTTTTGATATATTATTTTTATTACTTCTTAAATGATCAAAAATGGCAGATAATCTAGATTATTTTTGGATTTTTCAATTTGGAGTTCTAAAAATGTGTTTCATAAAAAATTTCAGTTACTTTTATATATTTATTATTATATTTTCTAATATTTTTAAAATTATTTTTTTATTATATTCTTTTTACATGTTTTCAATATATTTAACTGGTTAAATAAAATTTATAGAAAATGGCTGTTTTATTTATTCCTGTAGATCTCTGTTCTCAAAGTAATTTTGTATGCCTTGTATATAAAACCTCACTAAGTCAAATACATTAATTTGAAGCTGTTTACAGGTTGCAGGCACAATATATAGTTTTCCATATAATATGGTGTTAATAAATTGAAATTGTTGGTACTTTCAACTTTAACCTCTTTTCTGTATAACCTCCACCCTTTGATAGATCTTGTATGTTTTTTGAATACAGACAATTAATACAGATAGGATTTATGCTGAACACAATACTATTACAACCTTGCATTGACATCCTTTTATTGATATAACATATTATGGCTTTTTGATTGTGACACAAGGAGCACCTTGACAACACACTCAAAAGTATCATAAACTATATACAATTTTGTAATTATTTTCTGAACAGATTCTTGAGAAATGATTTGATAACAAAATTTATGGCCACAGAAAAAATTGAGAAAATTCTCTATTAAATTAACTTAATAACTTAAAGTCAGGATTCTTTTTTATTCCTTAAACTTAGTTATAAAGGCATAGTGTGCAAAAAATATCATTTTATAACTTTCGATAATCTTTCTATTTGTAAATTTAAAATCTAGTTCTAGTGTCTAGTTTTTATAAATATCAATTTTTTTTCTAATATCTAAATTTAGATAATAAATATTTATTTTAACATTTTTTAAACTATTATTTGATTTTTGTTAATCTCTTCCACAATTGTGTTCATCATTTTTATTCTTATGAATTGCTTGAATTGCTAAGCAATCAACTATATATCATATTTTAATTTAACATACTTTTTCAAATTTATTAAATATTTTTATTTTAATAGAATATATGCAAGCTCTGTTTTTAATGTGCATCAATTGCATCTCATTTAAAAGTGTGCATCTTTTTTGTTTATGATAATTTCCTTTCAAATATAAAATCAAGTGAATATATTTTGATATACTGTATCTTTATTCCATTATTTTTACTTTAAAATAATTTTCATGTAAAAACCTCATGAATTCAAAGAACATTTTAGAGAAATGCTTACATGAGCTTAAAAATGTAAAATTTTGTATTTGCTATTTTTAGAGGATTTCTTTCTATCTTTAAAGCACTAAATTCAAATTTAAAAATTTTTCTAAAATGTAGCTTTGAAAACATTCAATAAATAAAGCATTTCATATTTTTAAGTTTGTGTTGTAGCATTTCTGTAGATATTTTTTGAATTTGGTACAGGTATATCTCGCCTTACATCAGTAATTGGTTCCAGGAGAGGCGACGTAAGTCGAATTTACTTGTCTCTGAATCCACTTGTCACTAGGCTAAACCATAAATTACCATTCCTGGTTCTGTATTTTATTTATTAATGCATTTTTAATAATATATAGTTAATAAGGATCTATTTTAAGCTTACAAACAAATAAATTTTAGTTTTTAATATAATACAGAAAAAAGTAATCTAAATTTACGAATGCAGATACTGTAAATACAGTACATACTTGTAAATGTATATATTTTAATATGATTTTATGTGCTTTAAACATTTTTCTAGTGATATTATGACTTAAATATTTGTGGCTGACAGACATAAAGTTGAATAAAATGACTTAAACTTGATTTTTATTTTTCCATATACTTTTTTGACAAACGATGTATAATCAGGAACGACGTAAGTCAAGGTATACCTGTATATAGAAATAAATTTGTTGTATTTTGATTTTATAATTAATGAGTACAATTTTAAGATATGGAATCCAACCTCATTTTTATTTCTCTTGTAATTTCTGTTTATTTTAGTTTTGAGACATTTGTGTAGTTAGGAAAAAATAATTTATATTCCTGTCAGTATTAACTCAAAGTTTAATTTACTAGAAGCTAAGATTTGGCTCCTGGTCTTCCATACTCTGAAATCCCAGGAAATTAACCTTAATATAAAGAAAAAGATTTCATAGGAATTCTGTTTATATTAAATGCCATAATATATAATTAAAATGAAAGAAAATAGATAGATTATAAATAATTAAAGTATATTCTAAATATGATTGTGTCCATAATATGTCAGATTTGCCTAGTTCACTTTATAACTTAAAGTTGTTTAAACTATTAGAGCAATTTTGGATACTTTTTGTGTGCAATTACATTAAAATTAAATCGTTTTAAGATGTTCATTCTTTTTATGATGTCAAGAACTGAAAGATCCAGTAAATCCATCATGTGTAAATGCATTGAACTTTTAGAAGGAAATGAGATGGTAAAATGCAAAACAGACAATGCTGCCCTTAATTGATGTGATGTTCTTTTACAGTATATTTAACTTTATTTAGAAAGTTTGATTTAAGATAATATTATAAATTGATATCTGAAAGATTAGGCATCCACTATAAAACTTTCTAGAGAAATTACTGGTACTGGTACTAATAAGTGTTACCACTAAACCTTTGGGTTTCCAGTAGGGTTTGAATGTAGTAAATGAGGAAACGTTTTCAATTTTTTATCCATAATCTGCTTCAGGTTCTTATCATTCCAATTGTGGAATGCCAAGACTTTCAAACATTTTCAAATACTAATTGCTTAAAACTGTTAAATGCATTGATAGTACAGAATTGAATGATTTTATCCCATGACCATATTTTAATGCTGTGGCTGATCTTTGAGGGAATATGTAATTATTGATGCGGATGGTCATCACAGGCATATTGCATAGCTTTCTTTGAAGTTTACACAGTTCCTCAATTTGCTTGCCTTGTAAATTTCGAGTGTTTCCACAACTCTAGATGGGAGGACATACTCAAGGAACTTGAATGCCTAGAAGACATCACGACAAATCAGGGTACAATAGAAGCATAATTAGGAATTTAGCTCAGAACTTCTATAGACCAGAGTGGGTGACATACCTCCACAGACCAGGGAGGGTCTAATGAGATACATGATCTAAACGTCATTGCAAAACACAATGATAGAATATAACAAAAACCTGCATTCCCTATATAAAGAAATAGCACATAAGAAGGGCACAAAAATAGCTTACAAGAGGACACAAACAATTTACTCCCTATTGAGGAATGCCTGATAGTTTGAGGGCACCAGGAGTGTATAGTGTCCCAAACAGAGACCATAGGTTCCAGAGAAATGTGGTATACATTGGATTGACCAAATGGTCTATACAAAAAAAGGATTAAGAAAACAAATATGACATCGCCAAAAAAAGATACACCACAGCCCTGGCCACTTACGCCACCAACCCTGATGTAGAGGCCGACTTGGTCAATGCCAGCATTATAAAGAAATCCTTCCAGACATACCACATCAGGTCTTTGGAAACACTAGAAATTTACAAGGCAAGCAAATTGGGGAACTGTGTAAACTTCAAAGAAAGCTATGTGATATAGCAATATGCCTGTGATGACCATCCGCATCAATAATTACATATTCACTCAATGATCAGCCACAGCATTAAAATACGGTCATGGGATAAAATCATTCAATTCTGTACTATCAATGCATTTAACAGTTTTAAGCAATTTGTATTTGTTGTCTTGGCATTCCACAATTGGAATTATAAAAACCTGAAGCAGATTCTGGATAAAAGATTGAAAACATTTGCTCATTTACTACATTCAAACTATACTGGAAACCCAAAGGTTTAGTGGTGGTACTTATCCACTATAAAATTTTTTTATTTTTAAAATTTATAAAAAAATAAAAAGTAATTGTATTAGTAAAACTCCTAACTTAATAATAATAAAACCAGCAAAACAAACACTCGCTTGAAAAGCAAATGTTTTCACTCATTTTTAAAGGACATCATCAAGTTGGCAGTTAAAATTGAATCATTCTTTTGCTTCTTAAGGGTCTATGTCACATTTTCACCACTCCAATATATAACAGCTGGCAGATATTTTGTGCTTCATTTTTCATTTTTGAAGATGATACTTTCTTACAAAACAAGGTGTTCTGATGGAAAGCCCCTTTTCAGGTGCCTTATGTTAGTCATTTGCAAGTTGGAGACCTTCATCCTCGCTAAGTATCAGGATCATGTGGCTATATATTCTTGATACATCAATGATATACAGTACTTATTCTCTGGCACCAGGAGCCCAACACAACAATTAGTGGAGAATTTCAACAGTAACACTTATGGATTATATCTCAACTTGGAACAACACAGTCACAAGCATATGCATTTCCTGGACTTAGACATCCAGTTGAATAATGGATGCATAATCACAGGGGATTACATAAATCCTAAATATCTCTCTGTTTTCATACTGTCATGCTTGCATGATCCCTTTTTGTATAAATTGGCTGCCTTTAACTCATTGATCCATGGAGCATATGTATATATATTGGATCCACAGCAGGGAACAGGAATTTCACATTATCACAAACCAAGCTGTCCGACATGGATTCAATAAGATCATCATCAAGAGGCTCATCAACCCACTCTAGAAACATACAAAGTGGTTGCTTACAATGCAACACTTGCTCCTGTATATATAGAGATAGCCCATAATTGCATCAACATGGCCTTCAAAAGTAGCCCACCATATTTAATCTTTTTAGAAATGCCAAAGACTGTTGATCTGGCAACACTTATGGGGGGTATATTCCATCCCCTTTATAGACCATATATCCAACAGAGTTAGTATGTGGGAGCCACATACTAACTTTCCATCCACCTAAAAGAACATCAGCAGACCAAAAGGCCTCATATCCACCACCATACAGAATATACCAGAGATCTGGACAAAAATTTTACAGGAAACAGTAAATAGAACATAGCTCAGACATCTTGAGTTGATGGAAATTTACAAGGCAGCTTTAAGAAAAAAGGCCATCAACTATAAGGAAGATAATACCATCCCAAATCCATGGAAGATATATATTCACCCAACATAAATCTTGCAATTCCTGTAGGATTATATATACAATGTATCCACCTAGCTGGAGAGGTGAGATCATTCCAACAAATCAGCAAGTTAAAAAATTTAGTGCATAGACCTTTGGTGTTGAAGGACCCAACAGAGATTGTTATCATATCTGCTCTTCAAACATGAGGTTACCTGATGGACCAAACCAACCACTCATGCATTGACTTCAATTAATAATTCTACAGAACTGTTATAAAGGGCAAATTTCCACGGCAACAAGTTGATGTATAAGAGCATATCTACAACAACTGACCCTAAAGATTTTTCTCATACAGATGAACCTTATTTTCAGAAGGAGAGAAACATAATCAGCTGATGTAGCCATAACGTAAAAATAGAAACTGCAAATACAGAAATTCAGACACTTGTGAAACCTTTGATTGTTTTTACTGTTTTTAAAATAGCAAAAATAATCACAGCCCTTGCTGTCTATGCACTTTCTGATTTGGTTGATGTTTGCTGGCAACATGCTAAAATTATCAAAAGTATCAGAAATAGACATCACATATGTTACACGGAGGCTCTATACATTTACAAATATGTGCAACAGGGTCATTTCATCAGTTTTACAGATATCAAAACCCTTTGTGTCATAGAGAGCCTATTTTGAGTTGAACATGGCATAACCAGAATTGACCTCTCCATATGTCATTGGGATGCTCATCATGTATATTTACCTATTTTTGTGTATATTTGTCTTATAATTTACGGATTTTTGAGCTATATAGAACTTAATTTTTTATTTATGATGTTTATTTTTCATCATTTATCCACTTATTTAATTTTATTTTTATTTATGTTATTTATTTTTTCATTATTTAGCTACATATTTATATGTAATTTTATTTTATTCTATGATTTTAATTTTTAGTTTAAACCAAACAGTATTTCCATGTTCAGAAATATTATTCATTGGGCTGCAGTTTGAAAAAATTGTAGACCTATAAATTCTCATTGTTGGCTGTCTGTTCATCCTTAACCTTGAGAACAAAGTTAGACAGATGAAAGTTGAGACCAGATATGGAATGCTTGGGGGCAGAAGGCTCTGATTAACTATATACAAACTTCTGATTTTTATCAGAAGTCATGTTGTTTCAATTAAAAAAATTTTTTCTGAAAGGAGTTAGATAGATCAGTGGTTCTTAACCTTTCTATACTCACGGTCCACCAAATATTTCATAATTTTTTGTGACACCCATTTTTTTAATAATAATTTATATTTGGTAAATTTCTACATTCAAAAAACGCCAGTAACTGGTTCAGGTATGTGTTGATAATTTATATTTGTTAAATTATCTATAATAAATTGATTTTTTTTTATTATTACTTTATGTTTTTATATAATAAATGTAAAACATAACTTTATTATTTCATTATCTATTTAAGTAACATTCAAACTTCACAATTAAACATAAAAAGTCATTTTATTTTTTGTTAAAACTTAATAAGAAATATTTAAAAATTCATAGAATAAACAAAAAATATTTGAAAATAATTTTATAGGTTAATTATAAATAATTAAAACTAAACACACATTATAAGAAAGAAATGAACTATTATTCAATCCAAAGTCGATGCTAAAACTGAACTAAAACTAAAACACCCACAACTTGCCATAAAGATTTTGCATGTCTTTTGCAAAAACATTTAAATTTTCAAAGCCTACTACTAAGCCTACTATTTTTTTCCTATTTATTTTTAAAATTCCAAGCATTAAAGGTTTCTTAGAATTACTTTGGAATAAAAGAAGTAAAGTGCAGTGTAAGTAGCATATTTGCATTTATTTCTTCTGTACTAACAAAGTTGTATGTAGGAAGAAATAAATAAATAAAAACTAAATACGAAAATTTTATCTTTCTTATTTCACTTTTCAATACAGTATTCGGTTATACATCAATTTTCTTTTTATTATATTCTGAAGGAAATTTTGCATAATTTGGAGGCCCCAGCAAACTTTTTATGGGCCCCAGGGGGTCGTGGCCCCCCCTGTTAAGAAACACTGAGATAGATGATCGGCACGACTCTATTGCTAGCAGGAAAAGTATGATGTACAGGGCAAGACACTACTAGTTTGAGGTGGAGAGCATATATTTTAAATTAAATAGATTAAAAATTGCAACCTGGCATTATAACTATATCACAATAATTAATTGCTTGTTGTATTCTATTTTTGCTAAGTTCAATTTTGTATTTTACTTGAAGATGGTGTTTAAAAATGACTGAAAATATTTGTAATTAAATTGTTTTTGCTGTTTTTAAAGGTTTCATGAGTGTTTGAATTTATTTGCAGTTTCTATTTTTACATTATAACTATGCTGACCAAAATGTATCATAAGTTCATTTTAAAGATTTGAATGAATGACATAAAATTCACTTTCCTAAATGAATGCTGAATCTTAATGATAAACCTATATTTATATGGAGAATATGCCTTCCTGCTGATTGTGCTTCTCTCCTCCCAAAATTAAGGTTTGAAAGAAAGGGTCATTAGGGTCAGATGTTGTAGATACACTCTTCTACATCAACTTGTTGCCATGTCCTTTATAACAGTTCTGTAGAATTATTAATTGAAGTCAATGCATAGGTGATTGGTTGGTCCCATCAGGTATCCTCATGTTTGAAGATCAGATATGATAATAATGTCCATTGGGTCCTTTGGCACCAAAGACCTATGCACTGGACATCCTTTCTTAACTCTGATTTGTTGGGATGATCTCATCCTTCTGCACTGTCTCCTGGAGGTTATCTGATAGAGCCCAATGTGTCTGCTGCATCTAAGAGTCAAACCTGAAAACATCATTCCTGAAGTTGAACATGCAATTGAGGGGCTCAGTGAAATCCAAAAAGAATATTTTAGATGGAAGATTGCTCTTACTGTATGAAATAGTTCAAATTACATCACACCTAGTTCTGTTTTACATTGTTTGATTGCCAGCAAAAAATGGCTGAAAGATAATAATTCCATCCTTATATGGGCCAAGAAGTTGAAAGATATGGTTATCTTATCTAACCTTACAAAATTACATTGCTTCTACCAACTGCATAGTTTTTTTCTTTTTCTTTCTTTCTTTTCTTTTTCTTGCAGTTCCATAGAAGAGGCCTCTTCTCGCTCTGAGAGCACTAAGAGAGGCCTCTTAGTGCTCTCAGAACTAACCAAGAATCAGAGGCCTAAGAACTAACAATGAGAAATGTAAAATGTATTATAATGTGAAATGTGAAGAAGGAACCTAACAAAAACATATTATTTAAGGGAGTGATGGCTGCAGAGCAAAGGTGCTGTAAAGGTGTTATTATTCATAATAATTCCAAAAAATTACCAGATAGCATTAATGATTTACTATGCATGGAGACAGTAATTTTTGTGTGTGCACAAAAACCTATCTACAATCCATACTATTTCAAGGAGTTTTGGCTATAAAATCAAAGTGCAGTAAATGTGTTTTATTGTGAAATTTTACTATACAATTTTGATGTATTATATAAATGCAAAAGATATTAATTAATCCCTTAAGATATTAATATGTGTATATCTTTTTCAAAAAGAAAAAACAGGAGATGATAGAATTAAGCTGGCATAATAAAGGGTTTCTTTTAATTATAAATTATAATATTGTTACTGACAGTTGGTAAAGTGGTGTTAAAAGCTTTCATGACTCAGGATTTAGATAGATGATGATATAGATTTTTATAAGATGTTTAGGCTATTATTCATATTTTGGCTAAAAGCTAAAATGAGAAGATTAATATTGCAAATTGTATTGTTTTGTATTAAGACAGGGTAGAAATGCAAAAAATTTTGATTTATTTGTAAGAACAAATAAAAGGAATATATGAATAATAAAGGAATATGTGAACAGGAATAAGCAGGAGTAAGGCTTAGGCTACAGAGGTTAAGAGAAATCCTGCCAACATTGTTGGGGGGGATGATTGGAATGGGAGAGAAACAATACACCTCTGTAGCAGGGGTGCACAACCTGCGGCCCGCGGGCCACGTACGGCCCCTTATCAATGTTTATGCGGCCCGCGGACGGTACAGGCCAAATCCCTTCTTTCGAAGTTTCTAAGTGTAAAACTTTTCCCTTTCACAAAGTCATTAGCACCCAACTGTTTTATAACTTTCCCTGAAGTGAGAAATGGGGGGTTGTTCTATAAATAAGTTTATTTCTAGCTAACACTTTCTGGTTTAGATATCCAATATTTTAAGTCTAATACATAGTATTATAACGATTTTTTGAAGAATCAAATAAAATAAAATGATGTTAGAACGTCATTTCCGATGTTATCAGGAAGTTTCTATTTTGGCGGGAAATCTTCAATTTTATGCTTCGGAAAACTTGCTTATTCGTCTAAATAGCGTCAAATAACAAAAATAAATGAAAATAGCGCTGAAAAACTATGAAAATAACGATTTTTTATGATTTGTTTACATTCTAGATTCTGATTGGTATTGTCGAATTTGAATCAATCTTTTCTGAAAAGACGCTTATTCGTCAACCTAATGTCATTCAAACTAGAAAAAACTAACCAGAGTTCAAAAAGAAATGTACAAAAAGCTATAACAACCAATAATTTACAACAATATCTCTCCATAGACTAAAAATAGAAAAAAAAAATTTCACATCAAATTTATTATTATTAAGTTGGACCAAGAAAATTAATACTGTAGTTGGAATAGAGTCATTACGACTAAAAGGAAGCCATTTGCATTAAAATATTTTGGATTTAATAATTATTACAAACCGCGTCAAGCCATAAACTTGTCAACAAAGAGGGTTGTAAAATGATTCCGTGTAGCTAGAAAGCTGCGGTTTTTTTTGTTTGAAAGAAAACAGATATATTTAGGTTATTTAAGTAGTAAATTAATTGGAACTTTTTATTTACTTTTATTTTTACATTCTTTTTTTCGTAAATTTAAAATTAAATTATTATTTTTAATTTTTATTTTATTTGAAATTTAACAGTCGTAAACTGTGATATATTTGTGACAGAAAACAAAAAACAGATTGATTCTAGCGCCAATTTGAAACGAGATATCGCAATTTTAATAATTATATTTAAAATATTCAGATTTTCCGCTGCACCGCGTTAATCACTTTTGATTCATTTCTGAACACGGGGGTAAAACTGACGGGCCATAAATATAATTTAGGTAAGAATGGTAACCACATTTATGATGGATTAGTGTCCTGCACCTGGCATGTTGACGATCTGACTCACAAATTCTGAGAAATGGTGGAGACGCCCGGACAGGGGTCGAACGAATTAAGACCTGCCTGGCCATTTGTCATGTGTTCGTAATAGTTTTCTGTCCCTGCCTCTTTAGTCTTTGGTCAGAGTGGATACAGAACAAAGCATGTGGTAGTCTAGTTTGCCTTATCTCAAACACGATTCATTGCGGGCCTCAGAATTTTTGGCACAACAAGACATTGTTTTGCAGAATGAACAGTATGGCGCCGGGCATTAAACGCGAGGTCGATCGCGAGAATCGTCAATTTCAAGAAGTGTGGACTAACAAGTACAGTGGAACCCCGGTTAACGAACGTAATTCGTTCCACGAGTCCGTTCGTTAACCGAATTGTTCGTAAACCGAAGCAATTTTCCCATAGAAATTAATGCAAATACAATTAATCCGTTTTAGCCGTCAGTATTTTTGTAATTTTATTTGTAAAATGGGTTTTCTTTAATGAAAATATAGGAAAAAGTGCTCATAAACAATCGATCTAGGTTAAATTTTCGGAAAAGGGGAAAGATTTGACGGGTATAAAAACATCACATACAATCGTTAAAGTTCTAAAATGACAGATAGAAACAATAGGCTAAATTATGAGCGAAAGGCTTACATGTTTATCAACAATCTCTGATCAGAGTTGACGAACAGGTGTCAAATAAATGCCTCGGAACAAACCTTTCTCGTGACCTGATCTGGTTTCAGTTTTCTCCTGGAGACAAAGAAGAAAACAATCGGGAAGCGAGGAATGGGAAGCAGGACTAATCGTAAGGTGAGATTCAAGGAAGAAATACTATAAAAAACCACAAATCTCAAGGTCAAAACGCAGTTTTCCTAAAAATTCTATGGCGATTAATCTGTGTCGTCTTCATCTGGATTAAGCCTGAAGTCGTGCCTGCTAAAATTTGTGTTGTGTCTCGCGGACCGCTCTAGTTGTTGCAGCTCTGTCACCTACCATCGCTTCTGTGACCAAGCGAACCCATCTTGTCTGCTCTGGGGCTACGACTGATCAGCTTGCACTATCGTAGGACCAGCAATACGCCACTCCTCAGTGCCGAGAAAAAATACTGTAGATAAGCCATTTCCAACTACCTCAAATATGTAAGCATTTTCCCATTCTAATAAACGATTTTCACTGTAAAATACTTGTCATCTTTGTCTCCTCCACCACCACCAACGTACGAATGGACCCTAGACCATCACCGACACACGATTAACTGATTTTCCCTAAAAGTCGGCAAGCTTACAAATTTGACACAAAAAGCCGTTAAGTTCGTTATCCGAGACAAAATTTTTCCAAAATAAAAGTTCGTTAACCGATTTGGTCGTTAACCACAACGTTCGTTAACCGGGGTTCCACTGTACTGTTTTGTGCAACAGAACAACAGCATTATTTGCCTTTTGTGCAATGGAACAGTAGCAGTGCCAAAAGAATTCAACCTGAAGCGACATCATGAAAGCCAACACAAGGATTTCCTTCTGCAAGGTACGGAACGCAAATGGAAAATCGAATTGTTACGACGATCACTAATCAGCCAACAAAATGTGTTCAAGAAACAATCTAGAGAATTGGATGCAGCTGTTGAAGCCAGCCTAGAAATATCTGCTTTAATAGCCAAGAATGGAAAATCTTTCACAGATGGCGATATGATAAAAAAGTGTCTTATCATTGCAAGTGAGAAGATGTGTCCTGAGAAGACGAAGTGTTTTCAAACAATCAGTCTTAACCGCATGACGATACAACTGAGAATCTCGAAAATTGCATCAGACGTTTCTGGCCAACTTAATATTTTAGTTGCAAACTGTGCTTATTTTTCTTTGGCTGTGGACGAATCCACTGACAGCACAAGTGATTGTGTTTATTAGAAGTGTTTCACTAGATTTTATTGTGAATGAAGAATTTCTTGGCATGGCATCATTTTCCGGACATACAACTGGTGCTGACTTACTTACTGGTTTATTGAGCATTTGCAACAAATCAGCACTGGACTTTGACAAGCTATCCAGCATTGCCACTGATGGAGCACCATCTATGGTTGGATGTGAGAATGGCATGGTCACCTTGCTGAAAAACCACCTTGGGGACAGGCAAAAGGAGTTAGTCCAGTATCATTGCATAATTCACCAACAGCAACTTTGTGCAAAGAAGCTGGGATTTGAACGTCTGCTGAAAGATGTCTATGATACTGTGAACTTAATCCGCCGTCATGGACTCAACCATCGACTCTTCACATCATTTCTTGAAGAAATAGATGCTGATTATGCTGACCTGCCCACGTATACTGAAGTTCGTTGGCTGAGCAAGGCAACAGTCCTCAAGAGATTTGTGGAGCTATTGGGGCCTATTATCACTTTCCTCAAAGAACGGGGGAACACTACAAGGAATTTGGAGGGACAAAGATGGCAGTGTGATTTAGCTTTCCTTGCTGACATTACTGCTTATCTAAACGACCTTAATTTGAGATTGCAGGGAAAGATGCAACTTGTTTCTCAGTTGACAAGTAACATCAATGCATTTATGACCAAACTATCACTTTTCAAGTCCCACATGCAATCAGAGAACTTTACACACTTTCCACATTGCAAGGCCATGAAAGAGAAATACCCACATATGAAGATGGATTACTCTGACCAAGTTAACACCCTCCTTACATCATTCAATGAGAGGTTTGGTGAATTCCAGAAATACAAGATCTACCTGCAACTTTTTTCAACTCCATTTGATGTGAAAGTGGAAGATGCCCCTCCAGATGTCCAACTTGAGTTGATAGACATCCAGTGCAGTGATGAATTGAAATCACAGTTCAAAAATTCTAATCTCCTCACATTCTACAAAGAACTGCCAGATACATCATTTCCAAAACTGAAAGACAATGCTCGATTTTGTGCAAGCATGTTTGGCAGTACCTATGTATGTGAACAGGCATACATAGGTACTGCCAAACAAGCTTGCAAGTTTTCGCTTATGAATTTAAACAAGTGCAAAACACGGAACAGGTTAATCAACGAGAATTTGGAAAATCTGCTGGTTGTTTCAACATCTGCCATTACACCAGACATCAAGAAGATTGCCGCCAGCATCCAATCTCAGCCATCGCGTTAATCACTTGGAGGTCCAGTCCCCAGTCAGTAAACTTAATCCTAATTTGGCCCTTCTTCACAAAAGGTTGTGCATCCCTGTCTGTAGAAACAAATTACTAATCTTATGCTAATGTGGTATATAGGCTAGAAAAACCAGCCAGAAGAGGGTGCGAAATACATATACAGTGGTGCCTTGTATAATGTACGCCTCTAATAATGAACGCTGCAAACAACAGACTTTCTGTTTGGCCATTACGTAACTTGAGCAATGGACTCTCCATTTGGCAGTTACATGAGGTGAACAACGGTCTTTCTGCGAATAAGTGCGAATGATGTTTCCACTCTTTTGCCGTTGCCAATGACAATCTGCTGTGGGTTGTGGGACTTAAAGCCCCAGAATCCTGGTTATTTCTATCAGGTTGCTGGAGGGAGTCAATGCGGAAATTTTGCTGCTGGATGACTTGATTAAAATTTTTCTCAATTTCCTGAATCAGAAAGCTTACTCCAGTCAGGCTTTGAATGGCTTTGTCTTTAAGTTCTGTCTGCATGTTGCGAGCAACCTCTATACACTCTTTGATGGTGAATAGTTTCTCTTTTATTCCTTCTTCTAGCTCCATGATGATATCTTGAGACTTAGCCATGCTAACTCTTTAGGTATTAATTTACTGGATTAACTTTAATTTTATTTATATATTATTCCTACTATACAGTAGTACCTCAGGATATGAACGCTTTAGCATATGAAATTTTCAGGATACGGCATGAAATTCAAACATATTTTTGCTCCATGGTATGAACAAAAACTCACCATACGACGTTATATTAGTTCACAGTGCCACTTTTTATTCACTTCTATTCATTGGTCTCAGTCCACGTGTTTGCTTTGTCATGGAAGGATCTCGCTCGATAAAGGAAATCTTGAGGTATTATCAGAAAGTGACTGATTTTATTGAAAAGAAACATCCCAAAAAAGTTCACACTGGCTGTATTGCTGCTCGGAGTAATGACATTTGCCTAAGTCATTTTAGAAACATTTTAAAAAGTGGGCAAAGCCAAACCTCTTTGGATAGAAATTTTACCAAGCAACCTCCATCCAGTGAAAGTGCTGGTGGAAGTGAAAGAAAGAAAGCAAAAAGCAGTGAATAAAAATTTAAAAAATATATAAAACAGAAAAGTTAAAAATAACTTAACACTAATTTTTTAAATTGTTATATTTTGTTATGTAATTTAAGTTTTAGTATCATTTCCCTTCTCACTCTCTTCCGCCACCAGTTTACACCTCCACCGTTGTCTATCCTCAAAGGTAAAGTGCAAATAAAACTACATTTTTTTTATTAATTATTATTCTATTATGGTTATTTATACATTTACAACTACAAAATGCATTTTTCAGTGTTTTCCTTACTAAAGTTATTTTTTTTCAATGTACTATTTAGCTTTAATTTGAGTGTGTTTTTCATGTTGGAACGGATTATTTGGTTTTACATGTAATCATATGGGAAAAAATGATTCACCTTACAACATTTTCATGATACGATCTCAGTTTCGGAACGGATTAATTTTGTATCCTGAGGTACTACTGTATTACTATTATTACTGTATTATTTTAAATGTTTACCTAACCCAGGCACCAGAATGAAAAAATAGTTACTCAAAATCAGCAACACGTCTTAACAGAACACTTTCCTGAACTGCAATTCCAACTGCATAGTTGGAGAAGAATCAAAAAATTATAGAAAAATTTTGGTGAAAGTACTCAAGAGAATGCAGCTTTGGTTTCTTATGATGCAAAAATCATTACCTAAGTGGAATGCTCATACTGTAGATGAAGAGGTGATCCCTCCTGCTTGTGTAGTTATCTGCAAATGATTGCTTGGCAAGTCAGCATCCAAAGAAATCAGCAAAGTATATCTTTAAAACCCAGTGAAATGAAGAATATGTGATATGTCTGATTACATAAAATAGACACTCATGTTAAGGATCTAGACTTACAACAACTTTTCATTGCAAATTGATGAAATCACTGGTATTACAATGTTATCAAGCTAGTCTTTATATGCAACATATGAGAAGACAAAATTATGTATGCACTCTGCTGTACTTATAGAAGTTCACTTAAGTACAGCAGAGTGCATTTTTAAGGCCTTGAATGATTTTTTGCAAAGAATTCTGTTTCACTGGAGAAATTGTAGGCCTGCAACAGATAGTGCTTGCACTATGTTGGGTATGAAAAGTGGACATTGTTCCCTGAGGCTGTGGCACCTTATATGAAATGAAACTGTTTACATTTATTTGAAAGCTTTGATAATAAAGATGATGCCAGACCATTAAGAAAGTACTTGGAGTGTTAAGATCATAAATTTTATCAAATCTTATTCTTTGAATTTCAAAATCTTACTTTACTTTACAGTTACTTGTGCATACAGAAATGTGCTAGTTGTCAAGAAGAAAAATACTGCCACTGACTTTGAGTCACACGATGAAGTATGACTATTTCAGAGTGATTCTAAATTTCCATGTTATCAGTTAAACAATTTTTCTTGATTGTGTATGGTAGCATACTTACAAAGAAAGGTCATGAATGAATTTGGATGAAACTGGGATCAAATAATAATGATGAATGATCATATGCTAGAATATTGACTGCAACTAACCAGTCATTTAAAAAAAATTTTGAGTTTTTTTATTTTTTTTAAATTGTAAGTCTTGTTTAGAGGAACCAAAAAGTCTAATTCACATTTACTGTAAAATCAGTAGTTTAATGGAAATATTATGTACATTTTTTGTGACTTAAAGACACTTTAAAAATACTAAAATACGGGAGAATTCACCACTTCTGTATTTATGTGAGAAATGCCTCTATTTGACATGAAAATGATTCAAGTTCAAATCTACTGTGTTACTTTATATTACTTTTCTCTTTCACTTCTGTTGCTTGTTTTTTTTATTTTGTTTGTTATCCTTTTATGCTTTTTCAAATATTTTATGAAATATTACAATGCATTCATTAACTTACATTAATAAAATATATAATAATAATAATAATATAAAATGCAAGAGCTTTCATTCTTGCATTTTATTTCATTCTTATTTTTAAATTGTAATCTGTTTTTCTATTCTGAGGAAGGTCATTTAAAATGACTGAAAACATTTGGAAAATTAAAATCATATTGCATTAAATAAAATGGATTTTCTGTTTTTCTCTTCACACATACATTTGTGTGTGAAGAGAAAAAGCCTTTTAAATCACAAAAAATTATAATAATCTCATTAAACTATTGATTTTATAGTAAAAGTGAATTAGACTTTTTGTTCCTCTAATCAAGACCTATAATTTAAAAAAAAAAAAAAAAACAAAAAACAAAAAAGTACCTAAATCAAACTCTGAATTTTGACATGTAATGATATTTTAAAAAAAAATGACTGGTCAGTTGATATTCTAGCATTTATCATCAATCATACGCCTTTATTATTTAAACCCAGTTTCATCCAAATCCTGATTAAGCCATGAATGATTGATCATTCATGGCTTTGCTTCTTAGCAGATATCTTTGCATACTTGAATACTCTCAATACAAGTTTTCAAGATAGTGACATAAATATTTTTATGTTCAAGATAAGATTGAGACAGTGATTATAAAATTACAGCTATGGACAAGCTGAATTGAAGCTTGTAGTCTCAGTAATGTCCCAACATTAGAGTAATTTTTGGAGTCACTGGTAAATGACCACCAGAAATTAAACATGTCATCATTTAGCACCTGTGTGATTTAGAGACTGGATTCAGAGATTATTTCCTTGATTCATGAAAATTTGAAAGTGGATAAGAAATCCTTTTGAAGTGCAGTACAATTAACAACTGTAGATGAGAAGAACAAGATGAGCTTGTTGATGTAAGTTGATGGCCCATTGAAAACATTGTTCAAGGAATGTATATTTAACCAGTTCTGGATAAAGGTGTTTTCTGGATAAAAGCTTTGAAATATCTAGTTTCACTTTGTTTCATACATCTTTGTGAACAAACATTTTTGTTATTTTATTATCTGAAGAATAAGCATAGAAATCATCTTGATACTGTTGATCATGACTTCAGGTTAAAAATAGAAAATACTAAACCAAATATGGAAGGAATTGATTGAAACAAAAAGAGATACAATTTCTCCAGTGATATTTAGATTGAACAACTGCTAGACTTTCATATTTTATAACTTGTTATAAATAAAAGTTAGTATAGTTTAACTTGTTTGTTTTGAATATTTATACCTACTTCTCAGATGCTACTATACAGATACCAAAATTTTCAAAAAGTTTGGAGTCTATGGCTTACCTTTAAAAAATGGAGGAGGATCCATAGCTCTTAGCTAATTGGGAACCACTGAAAAATATATAATCTTGATATAGTTGGAGATATAAATAAAATATTGCTTCAAGATGAAGGTTTTTTTTTCTTTCTTTAGATACAAAAACTTAAAATTCTTCAGGTAGACTACAGCCTTGTTTCTGCATCATCAGATAAATATTAAGAGTTATATATTAGAAATAAAATTTATTATATTTTATTTTGAAGGGCAGTTTTATATATGAAACAGAAGACTACTAATCAATAGTCTATTGAGAAGAAAGATTGAAGATTCTTATTTTTTATTTGATGTTATATTTTTTAATGTTGTTATATTTTATAAAAGATTTATTATTATTGTTTTAATAATATGGTATAGGAAATCAAACATTAATAGTTTTATAGAGAAGTATAATAATAAAAGTTAATGATAAAAATGATAGTTATGAATGAATACATTTCAAGATATATATTGCATGTTAGTTTAATAAAAGTCAACATTAGAACAAAAGTATATATCATACACTTGCCTATTTTCTTTTTGCAAAAATTTATAAAATTTTATTCAAATTGTAATAATTAAGTCTTAGTGAGAGAGTATGTAATCACTCTTCCAGTGTTGTTAATTTAATGTTTAAATGGAATGATTTATGCAGCTTTTATAGCTGAACAAGCTTCCCAAAAGAACAGATAAAATTATTATTAGAAGAAAATTAGTATCCCAAATTGAATAGCAGCAATATAAGACAAATGGGACTATTTCCCAGTTAAAATATATAAAACTACCAGGTGTCTCCAAAAAATGTATGTACACTTTAATATCCTCTACTTTTATTTTCTTAATTTTAATTTAATAATTTTATAATTTAGATTTTTAATTTTATATTATTATAATTCTAAATTATAAACTTATTAAAGTAAGCAAATTAAGATAGAGGTTATTAACAATTAAAGTGTGTAAATTTTTTGTACACCCTATATTCCAGTCATTTTAAAAGGCTATTTAAGAGAACTGATAAAATTATATTTCCAAATGAAAGTTTTTTGTATATTTTTTAATTAGAAATGATAAATATTCAACTAAGATACTAGGTGCATATAGTATATAAATATTGCCTAGAACAAGCAGTTTTATCTAAAACGGGTGTCCAACCTTTTTGTTTCTCTGGGCCACATTGGAAGAAGTCGAGGAGTTTTGAGCCACAAGTATATATTATACAGTAGAGCCTCGAAAACTCGGCCTAATGTGGACCGAAGGGTGGCCGAGTTTGTGAAAATGCCGGGTTATCGGGAATGGCGTTAAAAAAATAAGTATGAGTGTGGAGTCCTCAGAAAATACTGTACTATACTTGTATGTATTGTTTGCTCGAGAATACAACAAAGAATAAACTGCCCAAATATCCTTAAACAAAGGAAAAGTACGTCTTTTATGAAGGCATAGAGCCTTTACTACATGAAAATGAAAATTAATGAATACACTGTACAGTAATTTACCTGATAAGACAGACCTCAGAAAAATACTTTGAGGCATAAAGCTGTCTTTATCATGAAAAGTAATTAACTAAGGATTTTTTTGCCCTGCCAGGGTGTGGCCGAGTTATCCGGAGTGCCGAGTTTTCGAGGCTCTACTGTATATACTTGTTAATCCTTAAATATACTTGTATATTGGGTACAAGTATATTTAAGTACACATATTTAAGGATTAACATGTCTAGATTATAATAATAAGTATTAAAAGTTTATCACAAAAAAGGATATTTTAAAAAATTACTTCTACAGCACTTTCAATTTTTACTTAGAAATAGATAAATTCATTTATTATAAAAGAGACAAATGAAAATTTATTAGAAAAACACAAATATTTGTTTTATTTGGGTCTCTAATTAATAAAAAAGTGACAAAACACCATTTTAAAGTGCATTTTTATTCAACTAATATATTTATAAATAATATATAACCTAAAAAAAGCCAAAGTGCCAAATGCTGTTTTTACGTCAAACTAAAAAAAGTTGCCACATTTGGTACAATGTAGCCAAATTTTGCAATGCTGGAAGAAATACTAAATAAAGCTGGAGTTGTGACTCAAAGGATTATAGACCCAAATTTTGGGAAAGGAGAGAAAGGACAAAAGATAAAGAAGTGAGAAAGGTTGGAAAATTAAGGGTCAATATTTGCACAACAGAAGATCTATTTAACCTTTCTCACTACTTTTTATCTTTTGTCCTTTCTCTCCTTTTCCTCCTTTCCCCAAATTTGGGTATATAATCCTTTGAGTCACAACTCCAGCTTTATTTAGTAATCCTTCCTCATTCACACATCTCCAAGTATTTGAAAATATTTCCTTTCCACTCAAAAATAAAATATGATTTTATTCATATTTTTGAGTGAAAGGAAATAGTTTATGGCTTTGTGAAACTTCTTTTTTGAGTTTATGCCGTTGAAATAAATAAATAATAAAAAACATTAAAACATTTGTCGATTTTTGTTTACATGTTTATTGGGCTGCATTGGAACTTGCCTTGGGCCACGGGTTGGACACCCCTGATCTAAAACTTGCATATATTAGATACAATTTGCACATATCTATAGAAAATTAAGGAATATGAAAGCAATATAATGGTAATAAAATCATATTACTATACTCTTTTTGGACTTTAATATACTCAAAATCAATGTGTGCACCAAAGACACAAATCAAGCAGAGAAAAATATTATGCAAAATATTAAAAACTGCCAAATTTTTCATTATAGCAAGCTTTCAGTTTAGCAAATATTTTTGGTTTCTCCTCAAGTTTGTTATGAGATTCCACTATAGTATATTATTTTATATTTTTCTTAGAAATTATAGAGCAATTCTTCAAAAATATTTTCTGAACATTATCTTTGCATTTTTTAATTTAGATAAAAACCATAAAATATATTGTTAGATTTACTATAAAATAAAATTCTGATATCTAACGTCAGAGTTCAAATAATAGCTTTAACAAAATAAAATTTATCTGACAGCCTATTTGTTCTGTTAGGTATCTGTTCTGTATTTGTTTGTAGAGAGATTCCTGAAAGTACACATAAAACTTGAAATTTTGAAGTACATAAGTGCAAAGCTATTAAATCAAAATATCTTAATGTCATTTGAAATCAAAGCTGACATTTAGTGAGAAAAATTTCCTCTATTATTAGAAAATAAAACTTCCTAGGTAAGCTTCTGAAGAAAATTTATTCTTTGGTNTAAACTATATATTATTTAAATTAATTAATTAAAAATATTTTAAATGTACACAAAAATGTAAAATTAAACTGAATTAAATTTTAAGACTATTATTGATTTTAATTTATACATAATGCAAATGTTTAAGGATTATTATATGTTGAATAAGAAATTAAAGTTTGTGTATATATCTGATTCCAAAAAATGCTCATGGATCAAAGCATACTCTCTCATGTCAAAAAAACTAATGTGATTCCAAATTTATTTTTTCTTTAAATAAAGTTTCTAATTTTTTAAACATTGGCAAGAGACATTGCAAAATAGTTTGCTTTAGGCCTGAACATTCTAGAGTTATATGTACAGTTGAATCATATTTTATGCAGATTCATGTTTTTGTGGACTATGAATAGTTAATTCTTGAATGCACAGGGATAGTTCTGACTTCACATGTTGACTATTTTTAAAAATATGACACTTCCGTGTTGTGGCATTATTGACAGCGATTTGTCAAATTTCAGATGTGCTTGCTAGTACTTTCAACAGTTTACAACCGTCATCTTCAGGCGAAATCGAATACCTTTGTTTTCGAATTGACAGCTTTTAACGGACTTTTCAAATTGAATTTGAAAAGTCCATTAAAAGTTGACTATTTTTATTATATGAAATTAATTTTGGAGAAAAAGTAACAGTATAATAAAAATAAGAAGCAATTTTTAACAGCTATCTTTGAGGAAAAAAATTATGAAGTTGAAATGAAAATAGAAGCAGTTCTAGTGCAGACATGAAGAAAATAGAAAAAAGTGAGAAAAATATATGCATAGCAGTAGTGTGTTTCAAGTAATATACAGTACTTGATACAGTATAAAAAAAATTTTACTCTGTATATTCAAAGATATTGGACTAAAATGTTGTTCATTGTATTAGAAACATAACTAAAACATTTAAAACAAATTTTAATATTTTTCTGTTAATGTTAATGGTTGCATAAGAGTCCAGCTAATCATCTGAAACACAAATTTACATGGAATTTCATTTTATGCAGTACATGCAACACCATGAAAACAAGACCATACTGTATTTGAAAAAATCATATTCTTGTCTTGAGAAATATTTTATAATAGTGGCCTTTGCCCATCTGAAAGTGAGGTTTTTTTCCATTGTAGGTTTGATAAAGTAGGTTTCTTATAAATTTGTGAGAAAGCCTTTTCTTATTTTGCATATTGTAAGATTGAGAATTTGATATAGAAATGATTATTTTTGATTTTTAATCCTTTTAAAATTGAGGTTTAGTTTTAAAATCTCAACATTATAATTTAAATTATTACATTAATTTTTTTTTCTTTTAGGCAAACTATACCGATCCTGTCACAAAATTGAGGTATTCAAATTCAGAAGAATATGCAAAGATAAAGACCCTTTCTCCTGATATTGTAAATGATTATCTTTCATTGCGCAAAGCAAACAATCCAATTACATGAAATTGTATCATAAATATTTACAAATATTTGTAAATACTTGCATTTTACAGCAACAGGAGTTTATAAATTTTATGTTGCTATTTACATTTATGTAAAATATTTTAAATTTAAGAAATAAATTTTTTTTATAATAATAAAGTTTCAAATGAGAAAAACTTATTGAATAAGTCATGTCTCAAATTTTTATATATAAAAATTCTCAGTGACTCAAGCATCAATGATTTAAAATTAAATGATTAAAAATGATTTAAAAAATTAAAAATGATTAAAATAGCTCAGTGACTCAAGCATCAATTTAATATCTCAGATCAGTGATCTGAGATATTAAGTTAAAAAATATATATATCAATAGATATAATTATCTAAATTATTCATTTACATAACTTTTGATGATGATAAATTTATTGAAAAAAAAGATAATTAAAAAGAATAGAAATACTGATCATCATTATTATAAGCAGTTATATTTTAGGTCTTGTATAGGATTACTGTTAAGTAGGGATTTCCATATGGTCAACATCAACTCCTTGGGACTTGTAAGACATTTTTGGGGTTGATTGAAAATGGTTCATTAAAATATATTAGTCCAATGAGTTATGTATATGATATGTATATTTCGAATGTTGTAGGTTTGCACACCATAAGTAGATCCTTTCTATTAAAACAGTGTGTGGATTAATACTGGCTTACCTTATTTATCTATTATTATCATATTAGCAAAAAAGCAGAGGAAGTTGATAAAAGGTTGAGGAATCCTTAAAGGGATCAACAGCCAAAAATGTTGGAGACCCGGACCCATGACATAGGTATCCAAAAAGAGACATGTCTGTCTTCCATTTTTATTTTAAAAAATATCCTCTATTTTACAAAATGCCCAAGAATTACTGTCAAGATTAAGTAACTTTGAAAAATGCAATAATTAACTTTTTTAATATCACCAAGCTGAAGGAAAAACATAACAAATGTAACAATAACTTTCAATTTTCTTTAACTTCAGTCATTTTAAAAAGGTTGAAAATGTTTTGAAGTTAGAATAAAAAGACTGAAGTTAAAGGTTAGTATTATATATATATACTAGCTGCAAGGACTCGCTCTGCTGGGTTTTTATTTGTTCGTACATTTGTATGTAATTAGTTTTTTTTATATATAAAAGACTGTTTTTCTAAGTAATCTAGAATCTAGCTGCAAGGACCCGCTTCGCTGGGTTTTTATTTGTGGGCAAACAGTAACGATAGTGAAGATTAAGATAATTACATTATAGCCAATCTTACCCATTTTCACAGAATGCAAGAATTAGGTCCCCCGTTTCCAGACTAATTAGAGACCTGGTCCCGATTCTATTTCTGAACGTCTCCTATTCACGTCCGGTCAAACAAACTATTTTCAACGTTTCTGGAACGTTTACGATCGTTCTATAATCGAACCGATATTCGAATTTTATGTTCAAATTTAATTCGAACAAATTTGAACAAAACATTCGAAATAGAAAGCCACTTTCAACCACTTTCAAGCCCATATCTCTCGCACCCTTATAGCTATCGAGACGCAACCACCCCTATGCACGAATAGAGACTTGGGGCTACTACCACATACAAACACCATTCACGTGCGATGTGTAGTTTTTGCGAAAAAGTGAAATATAGGGACATACATGTCCATTTTTATATATATATATATATTTTAATATTTTTTGGTAGTAAAAAAATTAATTTCTTTAAATTTTATTATTTTTACTTCAAGCCTATTTATTCAATACATCCTTAATGTCTCTCTTCTCAAATAAATTTGTCCTCCATTCACAATTTTCATCTTGTAAGCCTGTCCTGGAACCCATTCTGTTTAATTTCAAGATGTTCTTGATCTATCTACTTTTGGGATAACCTAACAATTATATGTCTGTTTCCTGAATATAGTGATATAAATAAAATTTTTTAATTTTTTATTTTTAAATGATTTTTTAATAATAAAAATTAGCAATTTAGATTACAACAGCAATGATGTGCAATTAATAGTATCCTTATTTTTTTTCTAAATATGAAAATTTCATAACTCAAAAATACTCAAATTTTCTCAAAGTCAAAGTTTTTCATGGTCTCCTGATACCAAGTTATGTTACTTTCAACTTCCCTGACTCAAATTTTAATATTTATTTTATCCAAAGTGATTCTAAGTATCAGATTTCCATGAAATTTTCAGACAGTTAGTGGTATCTACTTTTCCACACCAATTTTCAGACTGTTCCAGTCCAAAGCAAGAGGGTGTCTCACTTTATCTCAACAAGATGTGCAGTACCTGCAAAACTGTTTGATTCCATTACTTACATTGAATGTTTTGCTGAAAGGCATTACATGGGCTGTTTAAAACAAAAAAAAAAACTATAAAAGATTCTTTCTAAAATACAAATTATTCAGAATAGGCAATTTTTACTCTATTGTTCCCTAACTTGACACATCTGTAAGACATATATATATTTTTTTTTATTCAAAAATGTAAATTTGTTAAAATTTTTAGCAATAAAATTTATTTCATATTATTGTGTATTAGTTAAAAAACTAGGACTCAGTAAATACTATATTACTTCCAATTTATGATTTAAAGTTAGATTGTGGGTTAAATTTGCAGTTTATTTCTATCATCCCATTTTTTAAACTGTTTTAAAGAATTCTATTGGTTTATATTATTATTTATGCAAGTGTGATGCGTACAGTTCAGGCATTTAAATGGTAAATTATTTTAGTTGTATTTGTTTTTGCCTTTTATTTGCTGTCTTAATTATTATAAATTTTGAATTTATTCTATTCATTCATTCTGTTAGGGATGAAATAAACTAGTTTTAAAAATATTTTTCCTTGATTAGAATCTCTGACTCCTTAATACTGTAGGTGTTTGTATGTATGGGTTTTGTTAGTAATATGGCATTGTCACTAAAAATAATATTTTTTTTTACTTCAAGATATTAGCAATTGATTGAATTGTAATTACAAGCCATAAAGTTAACTTTTCCTGTATTTTTTATCTAAAGTTTTCATCAATAGCTTTTAAATATAACTGAATACAATGATAAATGTATTTTTGGATTGAAATTTAAAATTGAATTCTTGAAATGATGATGTTGTCACACAGTTTTGTTAAAAATAGGATTTTCTATAGTATATTATTTTATATTTTTCTTAGAAATTATAGAGCAATTCTTCAAAAATATTTTCTGAACATTATCTTTGCATTTTTTAATTTAGATAAAAACCATAAAATATATTGTTAGATTTACTATAAAATAAAATTCTGATATCTAACGTCAGAGTTCAAATAATAGCTTTAACAAAATAAAATTTATCTGACAGCCTATTTGTTCTGTTAGGTATCTGTTCTGTATTTGTTTGTAGAGAGATTCCTGAAAGTACACATAAAACTTGAAATTTTGAAGTACATAAGTGCAAAGCTATTAAATCAAAATATCTTAATATCATTTGAAATCAAAGCTGACATTTAGTGAGAAAAATTTCCTCTATTATTAGAAAATAAAACTTCCTAGGTAAGCTTCTGAAGAAAATTTATTCTTTGGTATGTTTCCCATTTGAAATTTCATTTTTGATTTTGCTACGCCAATCTGATATTAAAATTTAAAATATTTGCACTTGTAATAAAATACAAATCTTCAAATGTTAATTAAAATACTTTTGCCATTTTGTTCCATTTATTTATTTGAATTTATANACAGAAAGATCATTATTGCAACAAGATCAAGTCAATCAACAAAAACTATTTTAAAAGGACAATGATTATAGAGGAAAACTCATTATCACACGCTCGGTAACAACATTCCAACACAAATTTCTTGCTGATACACACTACCAAAGCAAAAATACAGCAACAAGTTGCAAAACTTTCCCAGCTGTTAAAAAATAACTTTTACAGTATATTTTAAATTAGTTGAGATAACTACTGAATTCTCAAACTATTTCATCCAGTTATTTTCTGATCAGTTCATAAATTTAAAATTATATCATTTGAAGATTGTTGAAATTTATTCATCGTAGCCTGTTTAATACAGAAAACTTTCACTAAATTAAGAATTAATTAAACTGGACTACAGACCAAACAGATGATATTTATTTTTGATTACTTTTTTACCTGACATATTATGGTTGTCTTGGTTTTTGTGATGAAAGAAAGTTTTAAGTTAAGAATTGCTCTTTTATATCATTATTAATTTTTTAATCATTGTCTTCTGATATCCAAATTCAGAAATAATAAATAAATGATGTGTTATAAATAGGTCTTTTGATAATTCTAATTAATCTGATAAATTCTTTTCCAAATCTTACTAATATTTTGTTGTTTTAACAATGAAAACACTACTTAAAAATTAAACAAAAATTAGGATTATTGTAATTGGTTTACTCATTTATCTATCTTCTGATTCTTCTAAACTGTAGAATAAAATTTCTAGGGGAAAAAATTAATATCATAACATTATTATAGGAAAAGATTAAGTATCTATGCAATAATTAATTATTCATTGTTATATTTCCTAACATCTTTCAGAACAATTTACTGAATGAACTCTTCAATTTTCTAAAAATGCATGATTTAATATGTTGCAATATAGTGACAACTTAGATGAATGTAAAACTAATGAAGCTTAAATGATTTATTGATTTAGCCAATAAGATTTGGCTTCTTTCCACATTGCCTGTTAGAAGGAAGCAAATCAAAACTTAAAAAAATACTGGAAGAATTATAAAGTTATAAATGTCACAAAGATAAAAAAAACACCTCTCCATTTCTTGCAGACTGTGTAAATAAACTTGTAGAAAATGATGATAATGTTAGTTAACATCACTTATATACAAGGTTACAATCCACGTCTAAAACAGTGGAAGAAACGCATATCAACATTGTCAAATGTTGATGGAAGCTAGATGTCAATTAGATATTTAGGGAGGGTCATAAAAATTTTTCAGAGTTGCATTTGTATTCAATGATGACTATATTTGAATAAAAGCTATTATATATGAAAATCAGACTCAATCACATCGGGCTGCTTCAATGGTTTGATAGAAACAGTTGAAGCTTTAGTTGATTGCAATGTCACAACTAAGTTTGTTTTTAATTAACACATTTTGGCAGGAATTTCCAGCAAAACTTCATTATTTTTATTAGATTCCTGATGTTTTGGGGTTAACTTAGAACTAAATAGTAAAAGTGACTGTGCAACGTGGATGTTTTTATTAAACAGTATGTTTTAATTGTTCTTTATGAATTGTAAGACCAGTGAAGTGTTCCAATAAACTGTTGTATTGCTCCTTTTAATCTTGTCTTAAAACGAAATACTAAAATCTAGCCACGACAAGCACATTGCGAAGTTAATGGAAATGATAGATAATCAATATGAAAATCGTTTGTTCGTACGTCAGCAGCAACAAATAATTGACAAAATTACTAATACAGTAGAGTCCTGAAAACTCGGCACTCGATAACCCGTCAGTCCGGATAACTCGGCCACACCCTGGCAGGGCGAAAAAATCCCTAGTTTATTTTCATTATAGACAGCTTTATGCCTCATAAAGTATTTTTCTGAGGTCTATCTTATCAGGTAAATTACTGTACACTGTGTATTCATTAATTTTCATTTTCATGCAGTAAAGGCTCTGCCTTCATAAAGTATGTACTTTTCCTTTAAGGGTATTTGGGCAGTTTATTCTCTGTTGTATTCTCAAGCAAACAATACATACAAGTACAGTACAGTATTTTCTAAGAAAACACTCGTACTTATTATTTAATCCCATTCCCGATAACCCGGCATTTTCACAAACTCGGTCACCCTTCGGTCCATATTAGGCCGAGTTTTCGGGACTCTACTGTAGTACTGAAACGCTGATTACTGCAAATGCATACTATCGGATTGTTAAACCAGAATTTACTAGCTTTTTTTGTCATAAAACGGAAAAAAACTGACGGACTGATGGGATGTTTTGTTACCTTAGCCAACATTTTGAGGCTTATGATGTCATCGTCGACAAGCAGAAGTGTGACTACTTTCATGGATAATCGAAACCGGTTGATTTTAAATCATGCGGTTTCAATTATCCATGATAAGTATTGATTTATTTGATTACGTGATAAGTATGGAAACGCTTGATTTATTGTAAACTTTATGATGATTAACGAATTGCATTAATGTGTTAATTACAATTTGAGTATCTTTTTATATTGTAATTGAAATTTTCTGGGAAAGATAAATCATAAGCTTTACAGAGCTGTTAATAAAAAACTTAATAGCTTTTAAAAACAAATTAAAATTTGTAAAACAATACAGTGTGATTGTGAGTTACTCAAAGTTATATTAAATTTGCGTTATTTAATTAAAAATTTTATGTAATACGCCTGATAATTCTATTATATCTATAGAAATAAAAATAATGCGCTATATGTTATGTAAAATAATATATAACGCATTATTATAGAAAATAAAGTAAAAAAAATTAACTAAAAAGCTTACAAACTCGATCCCTAACTCAAGAAATAAAAAATCGCATATAGCTATAAGCCTACAGTATATATATTTTACAAGTTATTGGTACCTTTGTAAAATCTACAATGCATTTTATAATTCAGTATTTAAAAATGAATTTTTCTGATACAGTACATGTAAATTTTCGTCATAAATTTATGTTTATTATAGAAAATTTCTATTTGTTTTAACTTGTTACACTAATAATCCATAAAAGTGTACTGTAATTTCATTTGTAATTTTATACACAATTTCATCGGAACTCATCTTCCGAATTTTAATGTATTCTCGTAGAATAATTGCTCTGAATTCGCGCAAATCTTTGTTTATGCACGCCCGTTCTAAAATGCAATGTCCGATGATTATGAAAATGATTTAAGTAAAAAAATGGGAAAACATTGAATTTATTTCACAAACTATTCGTAAAATTTTACAATTACATAAGAAACCTATTTTCTTGGCGTAAATATATTTGTGTTTTCTTTTTTATGATCAAAAAATATATTTTGACTTTTGAATTTATAAAAATTAAAATATATATATATCTCCAAATGAAACGTGCCTTTGGCCAATTTTATA
The DNA here is from genome assembly GCF_000671375.1 of Centruroides sculpturatus. Classification (NCBI taxonomy): domain Eukaryota; kingdom Metazoa; phylum Arthropoda; class Arachnida; order Scorpiones; family Buthidae; genus Centruroides; species Centruroides sculpturatus. The sequence goes on along the minus strand of NW_019386416.1, from coordinate 14,585 downwards.
ATCACCGGCACAAATCGTGAACCCATTTATGTAATAATTTTATCTTTTAACATAACAATTCTTCTAATACAGTATTCTGTAGTCAGCGAGATTATTTCTAATGCAATGATTTCCAAACTACTAGGACCTAAGGACTTAAAAATTTCCTGAACACTACTCATATATACAGTACATATGTGTATTGCGCTGTAACGGAAAACTATACGGCCCGCAAATTTTTTAAGAACCCACTTTTTATTGTTGCAGATCCATGAACAAATTTCAGTATTATTAACAACAAAATAAATTTTATATAGTTGAGTTTATGTTAATTAATTTACAGGTATCTAAATGAAATTTAGATACCTGTAAAAACCACTACGGAATATTTTGTCTAACTTTCCGTTAAAACCACTGCAAACAAACTCTTGTTTTTTCACATAGATGAGGAATGGGGAGTCGTGTTCAGTATCGCAGAATTCTTCTGTCTAGCTGTGCTGCGATGCTGAACTCGTTTATAATTACTACTAGACTCCTCCCTAAATAATAACTAAATAAACGCAATATATATTTTTTTATAATCAACATAATTTTATGACCATTATATCAGCCGCAATTTTTACATACAGTCAGTCTAACTTGCTAACTCATCACAGCTTTCAAGGATACTCAGAACACTTCTTAGTTGCACCTTCCTAGTGAATTCGATTTCTTACTTAGCAGAATGCTAAATTCTGCATTACTGAACACGGCCCGGGTCTACTGGGACTTAGTTATTGTAAAGAAAGAAATTGTAGTAATTTCTCTATAGCGTGTGAACAAGTTCTCGTTTAACCAGAATGAATTCTGTTATAGCGTTTTTGTCACTGGCGTATCCAGGATTTTGAAAATATGGGTGCTGTTCACGGTTCAATTTGGGCAGTACCAAGGCAAATTATTCAATTATCTTAGAATTACCTTAATTACCTGGTTTTTTTTTACATCATTCCTTTTTCATTAGCATTATAAAATTGTTAAATGTAAGATGGAAAGTGGATAATCGATAATTTTGTTTGTATACGGCAACACGACACTGGGTGATCTGCCAAGGGTCTTCCAGGAGGACTTTTTATGGGAAACTGGCCGGGGCGTACCAGGGTTCCGCTCTGGTATATCTTGGCACGACTGCAGCGCTGAGCAAAGTCCTTCTATTAATACTTTATGGATATCTAGGTTGGATTTGGATTACGTACAGTACCTTGACCAAAAAATTAAGAATACTTGTTGCATAATTTTTCGCGCTGATTATACGTATATAGATCAATTTTTGACGCATCTAAGTCGTTTTTCAGATATTGCATCACAAAGTTGCTTTGTTCACACAAATCTCAATAGATGATGGCGCCTTCATAAACAGTTTTAATTTGCGACTACAAACTGAAACTGGCTCCTATACAAATGTAAAGAAAACCTAGAAAACTCCATGCGCCAGCCCATTACCAAGGCGCGAACCCACTACCAATGTTCAGAGGTTTCATCTACTGGGTCACTGGGTATCTTGATAATTTTGAATTGATAGATTGATTACTTGTATAAATTATACACATTACAGTATGGTTTATACTCTATATGATTCTAAAGAAGGAATAGAAAAAAATATATAAAATAATTATACTTATTATTTTCGCTAAAAAATAATCTAAATTACTTTATTTTGAATTTATATGTAATTATCTTTAGTCTATGCTCCATACTGTTTCTGAGAAATATCAGTTTGTATTTTCTGCTTTTATGTTTGTACAAGTTAACTTTCCGTCTTTAAAGTCATGCAATACGCGTTATTATATTTATATCAATATTAAAGTAATAAAACAGATTGCTTTAGTAACATGCTACAGAGCCATAAGTACCTTCCTGGATATGCCCTTGCTTCTCGTCAGATTTTCTGAACTTGAATAGAAACAACTCGCCCAGTCGTATAGCATCGCAGTCAAAGAAACTAAAGGCTGGCTCCATATCACCAGAAAATATTCCAGAAACAGAAAACTAGTATTACTTCCTGTCAGGCCCGCCGTAAGCGGGCGTGCAAGGCGTGCACCGCACGCGGGCGGCACGTCCAGGGGGCGGCAAATCGGTCACGTAATATTCCATGTCATTATCATAATACCCACCCTACTTACAGCGTAAGAAATGTCTTCGCATGGAGAAAAAAATCCGACTGGCGCGCAATTACTATACAGTACTATATTCTTATTTATATTATAGCGTTAACAGCGCCTCTGTTGGCATTTATCAGAATTAAGATGCAATGCGAAACGTCTGTCGGCAGGTTGAAGCACCCGGCGGCGCCCGAAAGCCAAGTACCCATAGTCGTGCTCTATGACAGAAATTGATAGGACTGTCGATAATAGGGAATCCACAGAGCTTCCTTCTCAATTTGTACTTGTACGCATTCGAACAGTTCTATAGCATATCAAATTGCAATTATTTTGTTAATAATTCTTCTGACATGGGTCTAAGTATAATTAATGATATTTTAACTTGGTTAGCATTTAAATCTGAAGCTTAAAGATGATTCGAGTAGTGAAACAGACATTGACGGTATTGATTTGTTTAATGAAATCAATACTTTAAAGTTGCATTTTCCAGAAAACCAGTCTAATGATCCACAAACCCTATTGCAATATCTTTTTACTGATGACTTAATTTCAACATTTCCGAACACACCAATAGCATTAAGATTACTAACATTGCCGGTTTCAGGTGCATTTGGTGAAAGGTCCTTTTCAAAATTAAAAATTATAAAAAAAAAAAAAACTATTTAAGATCAACAATGCACTAGCAAAGACTAAGTAATTTAGCTATAGTTTCAATTGAATGTGAAATCTTAGACAGCTTGGATACAAGAAAATTGATAGCAGATTTCGCAAACATGAAGGCAAGAAGAGTTCAATTTCTGTAGATAAATATTTATATGGTTTTACACTAAGTAAACAAAATAACTTAGTAATAATAAATAGTTTTTCTTTGTAAAGTATTTCTTTTCTTTTTTCACGCCCTTATGAGACAACACTAAAGAGCCTTTCTGGCAAGCTCAGCGTAGGTAGTCGCAGTTAGACAGAGGGCGGCATAATCGGTATTGCACACGGGCGTTCAAATAGCTAGCGGCGGCCATGCTTCCTGTCCAGGAGTTTCCTTCACCAAAATCTGATCGGAAACCTAGAATAAAAAATACTTCAACTTTTCTGTTTCCGTTGTATTTTCCGTCATGTTTTAACCGATATAAAAATATAATGACTTAGTAGTAGTAGTAGTAGTGATGTTTTACATCTTGATGTATGGAAAGGTAATTACAGACTATTCGAAAGGAACGAGACGAAACGAATAATTAGAATTGTTTTTAGAGGTCTTAATTGGAAACTGCATGCTACAATCGACTTAATTCTGTTCGCGATATCCCCGGTATTGTGGAAATAGAACAAAATAGAAAATGAAGGAGAATAGAATCTAGTCATTTTTCCGTTTCCGCTTTCTGGTAATATGGAAACCAGCCTTAATAGGTTATAGATAACACTGTTTGCTAACGGATAAGCAGAACGTTTCACCAGAAACAATATAATGAAATATAATAAACCAGAAACGATGACGTAAAATATAGCCGGATAAACAGTAATGAAACGTGCGAAATAAAATATTCTTTACAAAAGTTTCCGTATTAAATCTTGCATATGCTTTATTGACAACTTAAAATTTTCTTCTAGTTGTACTCAAAACATTTCAGGATCTGCGGAGGGGATTGTTTTGGCCCTGCATATATTTGCAAATGTTTATTTGTCTGTGAATATGTAGGCCTATAAGCACTAGTTTTTCTGGAACACTTAAATAATGCACCATAACGGATCAACATTTAACGCAATGCGCCCAAGGTTTCAATAGGCATAATGCTTTTTATTAGCTGAACATGTAAACGATTCTTATGCGCATAAATGTAAACATAAATTAGTGATAAGGATTAAACGCATTCTATCGGGTATCAACTTGTATACATTCTAATCGTATCGAAAATAAGTGGTGTTCTATAACAAAATTCGTTGTGATTCTAACAGTATGGTTTTGGGAAATATACGCAAATTATTAGATGCGATTTCGGAACGTTTCTCGGATCGTCTGGAATGGGTCGGAGGACCCCTCAGTGTCCAAGGATCCGAATTTGGAAAATGCTATTCTAATGGCTTACGAATTGGGATCCAGTCCCTGTTATCCAATTTACAATATTGCAAATGTGTAATACTAATAGTTGTTTAATATCACATAAGTATTAATATCTTGTAAGTTTTCAATAAACATTGTACAAATTCTATCAATAATTCGATATATTTATTTACAAATATGTTTTAAAATTCTAAATTCGAAAAAGTTAATGTTTTAGGCCTATCAAATTTATCTGTTAGAGTCATCAATATTTGTTACATTAACGGAGCAAGAATGTCACGTGCCTCAATACAAAAATTTATGGGACCTTCAGAATTTATAGTTTTGTTATATATAATATAATTATGTATATATATACTGGCTGTTACCCGCGACTTCGCCCGCGGTGGTTTTGCAAGCAAATTCCATTTATATTCAGTATTTCAACAACCATAGTAATTTTTATATAACACCTACCACTGAGAATGATGAGAATTGTTGAAAATCAAACCAACTGTTTTCAATTTGATCAATTTTCTGGAACGTTTACAATCGTTCTATAATCGAACCAATATGCAATAACAAATTCGAATTTAAAACAGTTCGAACATTTGGTTAAAAAATCGAAATATACTAAAATATATATAACAATGTCTGAAATATTATCAATTTAATACACCTAAGTACTCGATGAAGACTAAACGTTGTTGAAAACAAAAGATCGCATCTAAAATAGTACAGTAGAAGCCGTTTTTCCGGTTAAGCCTTAATGCTCTCCCTCTCCCACCGCGGGGGAATTTCGAAAAATCCCTTCTTAGTATGCGTTTCCATGACGTACCCTAACTGTCTACCAAATTTCACCTCTTTAGGTTCAGTGGTTTGCTCTAGGCGATGATGAATCAGTGACTCAGTCAGTCAGGACAAGTAATTTTATATATTTAGATATAGCCTACACAGGCAAGGCAAGATTAAGCCAATGAGGTATGGTCCCAGATAAATGCCGTGTCTCCCGTCTATTTTAGTCTTTCAGAATCTGCATCCATGGTCATGCACATCCTGTAATTCGTTATTCATAAAATTTAAAGTTTTTTCTATTATATCCGGAAACACAACTATACAGCAGAAAAGCTGAGATTAAATCATTAAAAAAAAAGAAAAACAGAAAAGAAAAGAAAAGAAAAAAGATATAAAAACGATTTTATATATTTTATGTGATTTAAACTTATAACGTAAACACACTAAATCCAAATTATTAATTGAAGCAATAAGGCAATTCCATTTATCTGGATGTCCGCTTGAGTGTTTTAGCATTAAAAAAGTACTTTTTGCGCTTTTTTTTGCGGACCGGCAGTTGAGAAACACTGCCGTAGAGGATCGTCTTCGTCGCCATACCTCTGTACCTAGGTGTTATTAATCTAGCTAAGGCTCATGATAGACTGCACCTAGATAGATTTACAACTTACATTCGTTCGTTAAGTTTAAGTTTACAAAACTTAAAATTCTCGTTTTATGAAAACTTAGTGTTTAATGGATTTAATAGTCTTGATAAATTTGATAATATTCATATAAATCGAAACTCCAACCATATTATTTTTACAGCTACATGAAATGACTATGATTCGAATTTATCTAACAACTTTCATTTCACCACATTTTTCATATTTATCGGTAACTTTTTATCCGTAACACATTTATAGTTTTTCACATAGACTTCATTATTACTTCACATATTACTTCATTATGGCACCAAACTTTCAATAATACTGAATTCAAACTTGACAAATAAAGTGGTAGGCTACGTGGTTCACTACAATTGAGTCTTAACATCTTAAATATATTTTATGGAATTGCTCATTTGTTTACCGTTATTACTTGTCAATAGCGCATAGAAGTGCATAGAAACAATATTTCAATGCATTTACTGAAAAAACTTTATTGATATTTTAGTTAATCGTATATAATTCACAAGATCAAAATTTAATTCGTAACAGGATTCTTAATATACAGGATGTGTCAGGAATCAGGAGAAAAAGTAAATAGCCTACTTCCGGAAGTGATTGTACGGAGATAGAACAGTAAGTTTATATAAAAGCCTATTGAGTCTATATAAACATATATTGATTTGTTCATATAGATACAACGGTGTGAATGTTTCACAATTTGACGTGTCAAATTTAATGTAATAGCTATGGTTGCACTTACAGTCCGTTGTATCTGATGATGATTTATGACAGGATGGATTAGTGATATCAGAGGAGTACTCGAAGTGGACATCCTCAGCATAGATACATTTTTGAACACGCCGCAGTGAACTATGTATAAGTCTTTGGAGTGCATCCCTATCCCCTTTGATAACTGCGACAGCATTTACTATCCGAACAATAAGATGATCACGAGAGCCTTACCTTCTCTCGGTATTCCTCATCCTTCATACTGCCTTGTACACAACTCGACGTGTTCTGTGGAAAAGATCTTGATACGTCTGCTGACGTCTGTGCGTTTTTCTCAGAAACTATTCATTTCCGGACACGAACCACACGGATGTTTTTACTTTTCTTGTTGTGAGGAATCATCTCATAAAATATTTACTTTTCCTCCTGATACAACCTATATAATTAATACAATGGAAGATTATTATTAATTAGTAAAATGATTATATATGTAATATAATAATTATATAATGCATAGGCTAGGCTATATAATTATTATTTATTACACAGTTAAGGCAAGTCTTACAAAAAGAGATATAGCAGTATATAATGATATGAGATGATTGAAATAAATATAGTAAATAAATATATAACATAGAAATAATGAATAAATTACAATGAGTTAAAGTCATTTACAAAATAAATAATTTACAAAATATACTAAAATAGGAAGTAAAACGACTTGAGAAGAATTTAAGAATCTGGCTCGCAAAATCTTCTTTGCCTATTAGAAACTTACTTTATACTCTGCGATTGAATATCAGTTGAAAAAGAAATTTTCAGCTTAGCATACACGAGAAAGACGTAATAAGATTCAGTTTACATTAGAATTAAAAGAATTTTATTTTTCATACTTTCGTATTAAATGCAAAAGTTGATCTTGGACTTATTGCTATTCTCAATATCGATTTTTTATCGTAGGAATATTTAAGAAAAATATTTTTTAAATTCTCTTCTTAATTGTTAAAAAATTTTTAGTACAATGAAAATAATTTATTTCTATATTATAAAAACTGTTTGATACAGTATTTTAAAGTCCTCGAGTCTCAAATATTTAATTTATATTGTTAGAAAGCTACAAATATATTTTTATAAGTTATTAAAAATTTGTAGATTCTATTATCACATACATAAATCAAAAATTAACAAACAATTAATGGAATTGGCATATAAATATTTACTACAGTTAAAATGAATATAATTCAATATATTTATTACAACATTGAAAATACTTAATATAATATAAACATTGAAAAGACTTAATATAATTATATAAAAGACGAGTAAATGATTGTTATTAATTAAAGTTATTGTTATTTTGTTCCTTATATGACGATCAATATACTTTTAAAGGAGCCACGTTTATGTACGTTATTGAAATTCCTAAGATGTCATTTTTAGATAATTTCTTTAAAATGTTTTTAGAAGTTTATAAATATTTTTAAATTGCTCTACAGTAAGACATTATTTTTTAATTGAATAAATGACTTCATCACATTAAATAGATCTTGAAAGTGTATTAATAATACAATTAATAAACAAGATATTACTTCTCTATGTCCTGTATAGAAATCGTTAACAGTTCTTTGCATTCAACTAAACATTTTTCGAGATGTCTTGTGATAGTTCGAACACTGTTTACAAAATAATGATACAGGTATTTCTAAAGTATAACTCTCACTCAATGCCACAAATGTAAATAGAAAAATTCCAGAACTTAGGCTATAAAGTTCGACGAATGTGTCTGCTTCTAACTTAGATTTTGCTGCCATAGTAGAAATCTGGCTGAGTAAGAGTTATAATTTAGAGATACAATATTATTATTTTGTGAACAATGTTTGAAAAAGAACGAACGATCACAAGACACCTCGAAAAATGTTTAGTTGAATGCAAAGAACTGTTAACGACTTCTATACAGCACATAGAAAAGTAGCCTAATATTATCTGTATTTAAAATGTACGAAGTCAATAAAGTCAAAGAATACAATTAATATATATATATATATATACTGTATTTTAAAGATAATTAATAATTAATTCTTTTTAATTATGCCACACCAATTATAAAATTATTCAAATGCTCTAGAATTTTTAAGCTTTATATGAATCTGTATAATACTTTATTAGAATTTCGAATAAGATATTTTATCAAAAGGTAGTATCTGATTTGTTTGACAAATTAAATTTGCTGAAATATGATGTCTTAAAATATGTATTTAACGTTTTATTACTGGTAAAAATCGTCTTTAGATGTTAAATTATTTTAATGTCAAAGAAAAATAAAAACAAAATTACAAAATAAAGTTTTTTTTTTACAGACGAATATTATAATTTAACTTCAAAAGACGGTGTTTACAGTAACTTTTACTAGTAAAACAGTAACGAGTATTACGTTAAAGATAAGATGTTAAGTATCTCTTTAACTTATTAATCTTTATATACTGTATATATTTAATGAAGAAATTAAAAAATATTGTTACAATGTTACAAATGTTGATTATATATTTAGATTTTACTTATAAACTTTTATGTACAGTATATTAGATTAAAATAAAAGGAAATTCATTTTACTTAAGTTGTCTGTAACTATTTCACAATATATAAGCTATATTTATGCCACTGTTACAAATGTACTGTAGAAAAATAGAGAAACTGCGATAAACAGGACATAAATTACTTGTATTTTACAAATTATATTGAAAATATTCAAAATAAGTCAATAAAAAAAATTCTATAAATATTATTTTTTTAATAGATTGATATACAGTATATAACAGTTTTATTGATCCTGTTATGTGACTTGTAGTTACCAAGATAATATTCGTTAATAAATTTCTTGAGCTGTGTCCCTTATAAATTAATCAAAATAATTAACAAGAAAATATGTAAATAAAAGGTTTCAGAAAGGAAAATAAATTTTAATATAGCAAATTGTAAAATACAAAACTAAAACATAGAGTATTAATTTTTTCCATCATTAAAACTTAATAGCTGTTTATATAAAAAATTGCTATAAATTTTCAAATATAAATAATAATAATAATCACTTGTCTTTATAAACTGTCTTTTATGATAATGTACTGTACATAATAGCCTATTGAAAAAAATAGCCTATATTCAACACAAAACAAAAATAACTAAATCTAAATGGTGAACAGTCAAACATTATGTGCTTTATACAGTAATTATATTAATGAATTAATTACTTATAAGTTATATATATTTTTTATAACATTTTTCATTATTTCTAGATGCTGATTCATTAAGTGCTAGGAATATAATATGAATCAGCATGAATGTAAATAGTTACCTTACTAATAATTTTACCAAATTTGATTTTATTAAATAAATACATTTCATAACATGCTATTAATGAATAATTTATTTTAAAGAGTTATATATAATTTAATTTTATTTAAAAATATTTTAAATTAATTCCAAACTATTTTTTTAACATAAACATTGTTCTATGCACGTGCTAATAGAAGATGTAGTATATATATATAATAATAATCAAGAAATGCGTAGTGGGCAACTATTACCTATCTTTTTGATGTTTGCTATTTAAATAGCGTGTAACAATGATCGTCTAGTATAGCTGCAGTAGTATGCAGTTCAAAGGATCGCATCTAAAAAAAGATTAAAAATGAATCATCGACTATAAATAAAACGAAATGCGTGATTAACAAAGCTATATAAAATTATTTCCCGATTATGGTATATATATATTAGTTAAAATTTATTTTTTTATGAATAAACCTTGAATATTACTTTTCACAGAAAAAACAAAATAAAAAAATACTTGGAGTTTAGTACTGTTGAATTTACAACGTGATTCGAGTAGACTCCTGATGACAAAAGATGCCGTAAGTACAATATCTTCTTTTCCTCTCAAGACAGAAGGTAAATATGTATAATGTCTTTTAAATAAGTCTATGGCTTCTTTCTAAAATTTTCTTTCTTTATAAAATTAATAAATGAAATTATATACCATTCTGCTTAATAGATATAGACCTGGTATACTAAATACAGTATATATGTTTACATTATTAAAATTATATATATTAATAGGCCTCTATATATATATAGAGGCCTATAGTTAATTTTAATTTTAAAATACTTGTGTAAGAAGAACAAATCGTCGTTGTCGTATCAGATGTAAGATTAAAACATGAAAATTTTGATATTTTTAGTAGAAAGTATCGTCAGGTTTGACACAAATTTAGAACTTTGGCAGAGTCGTTAGAGGAAAATACCGTTCTGTACATAGATCCACTTTACTATAATAAGTAGGTCTGTGGCATGTTTACGTTAGATACTCAGTGGACCTTTTTTGTTTTGACTTTGAACTCAAAATAATAGTTACTTTTTAAAGAATTATATTTAAATCTTCATAACAGTGTGTTTGCCATGTTTTTGTGTAAACATGTTTTACAATCGCAAATAATGAAAGATGTTTTGGAACCTATTTAGTAATATTTTAGTTACTGTCAAAAAAAAAACAGAAAATTCTAAACTCGAATAACTTTTTCTAAGAATTTTACTTTATCTATTATTAATGTCGTCACGTAGAAACATTCCACTGATTTGGTTTATCCAACAAATAGCAAATACTGTATAACAGCAATTATGTACAGTTATTTTATTATATTTAAAGTATTTTCATTAATTTTTATTAGAAAGTGTATTCAAAATTACGATTAGAACCTAGTTATAAAAATATCTGTTATTTTATGTTAAAAGATTATAATTTTACAGATTTTTTTTCATAGCTGATAAATTTAAATAGAAATAAAGTAATAAATATTTAATTGAACAAACTCAAACATCTTAGATTATCCTCACTCATTCTTCAGTGAGATGTTTTAATTTCTAGTTAAAATGATTTTATATGTACACGATTATTAATTTTACGAAAGTATAAACCGAAATAATTCTAATAGTAATTTTATACAAAGTAAAATTAGTTATTTAACTTAAGCTGGAAGTTACATGGCTGATTTCGGAACAAAGACCCGATGACAGCAGACTGTGTAGCAAAGTCTAAATATCTCTATAGATTGTTGCAATGCTGTAAAGTCAAACTTAGTTCTGTAATTAGACAGGTCACATTTCTACAAATAAACAACGCTACGCAGTTAAAGCGTCAACATTTTATAACGCAGTTACTATCATAATTATTTAAACAAATGCATAACTAAACTTCGAATAAAGGAGAGTTTATATGGTAGTAGCTGTGACTATTCTTTACTCATTTAAACTCTTGGGAAAAATAGATCTGCACCTTTTCTTAAGCGATTAGAGAGAGGGAGAGAAGCAACGATCCGTTATTATCTTCCAATGTCGAATCTCGGTAAAACAGAAGCCAATAAAAAAATTATTCATATATATTCAGTTTCACAGAAATATATAAAATAGTTCGGTAAGACAACTTAATGGAAATGCATAATAATTAATTTTATATGTCGATAAAAGAACTGCCACGTCGATTACAATGCACTTTGACCGATAATAAATGGAGGTAGAAGTCAGAGTTCACAAGGCGATTGTATGGGGAGTATTTTTGCTGCATCTGGTCGAGATCATTTCTACAATGCTTATTGATCAGCGGGGAGCGTCGGACTTATTGCCTAAGCAGTATTGAATAGATTCTTCGCTCCTGAATATTTCAATAGTTATTTGAAATGGTATCGTTATATTTTCTTCTAGAGAAAAAAATGTTAATAGTCCTTACCCTTTTCGATATAGAGTTATAAATAAATAATAACTATCCCACAAAAGAAAATAATTATATGAAAAATGATATTTTTCCGAGAGCTATGAAAGTAGAGCTTATAAATAAAACAATAATAATAGGTAATTTTGTTACTTGCCGTTTTTATATAGCCTAAGTGACCACTCTCAAAGTTATACGGTATATTATTTTTTTTTCTTTATATTTTATATGAATTTACGTATATAATATCATACCCGATCTAGAAATTTCATTAAAAACGCAAAAGCCAATATAGTCTCTGTTGCATAAATTATTTTATGAGTAATATTGTACTCTTAGTTTAAGATAGGCAGTACTTATACAGCATTTAATGATGTAATGTATTCATTTTGCTGTTTTCTCCTCCAGTGTACCAGGTAATCTGAAGTCGACCGTATCTTTCAGACTTATTTAGATACTTATCAAAATTTTCAAGACTACAATATGTATAAAGTATCTTAAAAATTGTATAATTAGTAACTGATAACATAAAAAAAGAATTTTATTTCTTAAAGCTGTCAACAATTTTACTCTGTTGAATGACGATATTTAAAATAATATTAGTCAGTGAACAATTTTAATAAACGTTAGTTAAATATGAAATCACGATGCGAGTTCTTTGACATAACTGAAGGATATCGAACTTTCCGTTTGAGTAAGTTAGATAACTAAGTAGACTACAAACAATATAGTACTAATTATATACGTTGGTACTATCGTAATTCTTGGAATGTCGCATATCATTACAAACAATATAAAGCGTAGCACACAAATTAGAGAAAAAATTAATAAATATACAATTTAAAATCTTGCAATTATGCCTGTAACTGGTACAAAATATTTAATTCAAATTAATTGAAATGACATAAATATAAATCATAAGCATTGTGATAATATCCGGTATACGTCACTCTTGGTTGCTTTTAAATATAAATTAGGTCCTCTTCACTTGTCTAAGCGAAAAATTATGAATGACATTTCTGTTTATTTTATTTTATTTAGTAGTAAATAACTATATTTCAGTTAATTTACGTAAAAGATAGATGTTGTTTCTATAATTATATTTTTTAGTTTAAAATTCAGTTTAATAAATCAATACAGAAAAAAGTAATTAAAACTGAAACTTGGATTTTATATGCAAAGCTTAAAGTTTAAACATATTAACGAAGATATATTTATAGATACACGAATAAATTAAAAAAAAATACAAGAGGTTCTTAAAATTGGAGAATTCGTTTAAAATTCTTATATCGATTGAAATAAAGACGAAAGATGAGTAATTTTGTTTATTATGGTAATCGCGTTTAAAACTGGAAATAACAGGCAAAACGTAAATTTGTTCTCAGCAAATCGAAGATGGTAAAAGTCGATTTTAGAAAAATGTAACAAATGCATTGAAGCACGATAAAACTTCATTTACTGTACTCGGTATTTTCTTCGGATGTGACTAAATATTGTGTAGCTTCCATATTTTTGTATGTTTCGGATATTTAAATGAAATTCAGCAACATAACGACACATCAGATAGAGAAAATCGAGATTCGACACTTCGATACTATTAACGAAAAGATAAATTTCGACGTTATATTTTATCAACTGTATCATCTATTTACAACTCAAAAAAATTAGTTTTATTAAATTATTTTCGAGTAATCCTGTAAAATTATTAAAGAACTTTTTTTTTATCGTAATTATCAATTGTGGATGGAAACTATTAAGATAAACTATTGATTATTGTAGCTTTGTATTGTTTGTAATTGTTATATAATATAAACTATAAATTTTATTATATATGAACCATTACAAGAGTTTATCATTCACATTTATCATTTTTTAGCCTCACCATAAAACTTACAACATGATAGAACTATTTTTGGATTTGATTACATCGTATATCGTTTTTCAATAAATGTAGTCTATATAAGTTATCTATCTAAACAAAAGCTTTAAACTCGATTAAAAATGAATTTCTTTGTTTTTATTTTGATTAAATAACGATTGAAATATCTTTTAATATTGCCAACACTGTTTATTAAATAACTTCTAAAGCCATATAACTTACATTTTTATGGCTTGAACATATAAGAATGGAGCACAACCAACCTTACATCTTAAATAAATAATGATTTTTCTTTTATATATTCAATCCGTATAATAAATTGAATATATGTAATTTAAAATTTAAATAATTCACGAGGATAACATAGAGAAATGAAGATTTATGGTGCAATCTAGAGAGAACAATCGAGTAACTTTAGCCCCTTTTTTGTAAGTTTCTTTTGATACAAATTTCTTTAGAAAAACAAAAATCAAGAACGTAAAACTTTGAAATTTAAGATAAACGATGTATTGGAAATGATTTATCAAATCGAGTTTAATTTTTTAAGAGGAGATTTTCGAATTTGAAAAAGATCCGAACTTTTCTGCTCGTCCACTTCTCTGTATATAATAAAACTTAACCATAAATAAAT
>NW_019386415.1:49959-50471 GCF_000671375.1 Centruroides sculpturatus | reverse complement strand
GACTAGGTGTTTTCTTTTGTCAGCTCGTGTTAGGACCAAGTCATTGTTATTTACCATTGTTTTGCGTGCTTCAGCTGTTTCATTCTAATACTTTTTGTTCTACGGGTATGGTCTTTGAGAACAATCTTCCATCTGACGAAATCTCTTTCTAAACTATTGAATTCTGACATTTTTCTTTCCAATTTCGCCATTGAAATTTGACATAAGTTTTCGTCTTCCGGAACGAAGTTGGGCGTTTTTTGAGAGTTTCCTTGATTTTGGTTGGAATGTCTACTTGATCCCATAAAATAAATGGGTTCATGTTCTTTTTCTTTTCTTTTCTTACTTGTTTTGTCATGATCCATGTCATTCTTCTGATATATCTTTCTTTTAAACCTCTGTATACTCTGTTCGTCAATAATCTGACTACTCTTTCATTAATTTCATTAAGTCTTCCTGGATCATTCATGTATATTTAATTTTCTAATGCAATGAGTTCTTGTAACATTCCATACATTCTATTTTTTGTCAAT
>NW_019386415.1:32538-41771 GCF_000671375.1 Centruroides sculpturatus | reverse complement strand
ATGGTATGTTTTATAGACAAAAAAATGGTATCAGTATGGGGTCAAAGATGGGGCCAAAATTAGCTGAATTAGTAATGATTGACATCGATAAAAAAATTATTAAAATTAGGGGTATAAAGACAATAATGAGGTATGTAGATGACTATTTAATAGTGTATAATAGAAATCTGATTAATAAAGAAACTATATATAATTTAATAAACAACATAGACAAGGTTATACAGTTTGATATTGAAGAAGAAGTTAATAAGAAAATTAATTATTTAGATATTACCATAGTGAATAATCCTAGAAAATTTGATTTTATAACTTATAAAAAATCTTGTAATGTAAGCAAAACTATTAATTACCATTCTTGTATTCCTGATTACATTAAAAAGAATGCATATATTGTCGAATTAAAAAACATATGTACTAGAATATCTGATAATTATAACATAAATATTAAACTAAAAGAATTAGATACCAAATTCCTTTTGAACGATTACCCAAACTTTATACTTAAAAAATGGAAAACATATTATTTAAAGAATAGATATAATACTAAGTTGAAAACTGATAAAATATATAAGAAGTTTCTATACATTAAAAATATCTTTGAAAAGTGCAGGAAAAGTATTAAGAATCATAATATTTGTTTGGCCCCATCTTTGACCAATAGTATTTCACAAAACATTTGTAAACATATTAATAATAATAGTAAAAATAATTTAGACCCTTTAAAAAAAGCTGGTGTGGTTTATAGAATTGAATGTGACTGTCATAATCCGTGTGTATATATAGGAGAAACCGGGCGTGTACTAGAAACTAGAGTTAAAGAACACGAAGCGGCCATTCGGCTTAAGTATAATAATTCTCCGTGGTTTAACCACATCAATAGTAATAATTGTAATATTAATAGAAACAATGTAAAAATTTTACATATTGAAAAAGATATTTATAAAAGAAAATTCAAAGAACATATAGAAATTAGAAAACAAAATAATAATAATTTAATAAATCAGTCGAAAGGGATGGAAATAAATTATAGCTGGTACAATCTAATAGATGGCGCTAGAATAAAATAAAAAATAAATGGTTATGTATTAAGACGTCATCACTTGATTACCGTTGTAAAGTGTTGGTGGTCTACTGTGTGACTTTGTAAAGTGTTGATGGTATGAAGTTAAAAATTTGTAGTGCTTTGGAATTATTTTTACAATTGTTTGTCAATGAATTTTTAATAATTAGTTGGTTTTGGTATGTTTATTATACACGTATGTGGAAAAAATTTTTTTAAACTTGTAAGTATAAGTATTGTTTAATATATTATTTGTATTAGCCTTATATTGTTTTATACAAAAAAAGATAATTGTAATTTTAGGATTCTTACAAATGTGTACAAAGTTTACCACCCCTACCCATGGAAATATCATTGTAATTACCACCAGCGGTTATTCACTGAAGAGGGACTGGAAAATATTAGACCAGCCTGAAATGCATTTGATGTAGTCTTTACAAAATAAATTTAATTTGCCAATAAGATTGCTGTGAGATTTGTCTACCAAGAATAATTTTGGATTACAGAGACTAAAATCGTCATAATAACTAATATACAGCAAACCATTTATATATATTTTGATTAAAATTAATTTTAAAAGGTACAATTACTGTGGTATAAAATCTAAAAACTTAATTTTACATTGCATATTTTGTAAAAAAAAATAGTTTAAAATAAAATTGCATTTCTTCCATTTTATTTGTATGAACTGCCAGTAACTATGTAAACTTTAAAATTATATTTAAAATTTATTGAATGAACAGTTTTGTAATACTTAATATACAATGTTTTTACTGTTTAAATAAAGTACTTTGAATTTAATGATTGATTTATTACTGTGACAAACATATATCATAGATCTATTTTATACAGAAAATGTTTTCAAAAAATTATTTATTATTATAATTGCAATAATTGATATTATAAGTTGTTTTATAAGTGCAATAAGTGATTTTTGGGTAATTGATTCTTTTATAACTATATCAAGAAATGTAGATATTTTCATCATGTAACATTATATCAGTGGCATAGCTAGGGTTTATGCCATTTAAGATGACCTTAAGCTTACTACCCCATGAAAAAGCATAATACACATCAAACATACTTAGACGAAAAGTGGAAAAGACATAAAACCATAGGGGAAAATCTGTGAAAAAATTAGGATGCTATTATTAAGCACAAGTTGGTATATGATCAATAAGGCCATTGAAGAAACATAATCTTTACTGTTGTTTGAAATTCTGACAACAAGTAGTGTTTTTATGGAAAAATAAAATTGTTTCTGGTGTCTTCTATCTTTTTACTGTCCCAACAAAAAATTTACTGTTTTTTTTTACCTTGCAGTAGACTAAAAGTGTTACTCAGAACAAATCACATTTCCTTAGCTGTGTTCTGGATTATATGCCACTATAATTAGTTGTATAATTATTAAAATATTAGTAATACTTAAAACTTAGCTTTAGATATATTATTCATCTCAATTTTTCACATACAATCTAATATACACATGTAAGAAAACTCACTACAGTTTTACAGCAATTATTAATCATGTTTATTAATAAAAAAGTTTAATGATGATATTCATAGTAAATAAAACTGATTATAAATAGGTAATCTGTTGAAAGATTTTAATCTGCGAAATATTGCAAGATATTCCAGTAAAATATGAAGAAAAAACTTATTGGAGATTAAAATACTATGATTAAGAATTTCTGATAAAATAATTGTAGTTTACAGAATTATCATTCAGAAATAGCTTTTATTTACTACTAGCAGGTGGGCCCGGCGTTGCTCGGGCAAATGTAACAATAACTAAGATAAAGATTATTACATTACAGTCAACCTTACCCGTTTTCACAAAATGCAAGAATTGGGTTCCCTTGTTTCCAGACTAATTAGAGAATTTTTAAATGGGTCTAAAAATATGTTCGATTTTCCGCAAAAACGAAAAAAACTGCATCTGCGTCTTGCACGTCGCTTTCTCTTAACAATTCCATTGTTACGTAACACTTCCATTGTTGAAACTTCCATTGTTACTTAAAACTTTTATTGTTACTTAGCACTTCCATTGTTACTTAACACTTCCATTGTTGATGGAAGCGTTAAGCCTTAATCCTGTCCCTCTCCCCCATGGGGAGGAATTTCGAAAAATCCCTTCTTAGTGTGCGTTTTCGTGACGTACCCTATCTGTGTACCATATTTCAACTTTCAACTCCTAACCGTTTGGGCTCTGTGCTGATTATTATTATTATCAACTCGTCTCGATTATATATATAGATACAAGTTAAACTTAGAGTAAGTTTATTACATTTCGCCACAACATCTGTGAATGGCCAAGGATGGTGGATCAGTCTGTTGCTCTGGGGACCAAGGATTGAATCCAGGCAAAGAACTCCAATAATTTTTCATGGATAGTCAGTCACAGATATGTTTGGCCTTGTCTTTCATCATCTGACCATCCCCATTGTGAGCCTAGCAAAATCCTCAATGGTTATAGAAAAAAAATTATCTTAGTGCCCAAAGGATAGAAAAGTTAAAAATGAAAAAATTTATTACATTTTGCCATTGTCATCCCTTAAGAATGATCTTTGTCATTCGATCCTACTGATCCTTAAAATACCAACACTAAGCAGGCACACACAAACAGTAACAAAAGAACTTTATTAAAATAAGATCAGAGCTATCGTCTACATCCTTAGGCTACATCCAGGCAACTCAGCAAACTTTCGCACTTTTTTTCTTTTATTATATCCATTGTCAGGCAACAACTCGTTAGAAGTGTTGCCAGACTGTGTTTACGATCTCTGGCACTGGCGGCCACAGATCTAATACAGTAAAACCTGTCTAGAATGAAACCTGAATAAAATAAAAACCTGCCTAAACTGAAAGAATTCTTTGGAATGGAGAAATTTTTTATGTTAAATCTTACTATAAGCTAGAAATCTGTCCATTGTGGAAATGGTAGAGGTTTTTGAATATGAAGAACATAACCTGGATGAAGCAGAAATTAAGATTCTGTTTATAGACAAATAAGTAAAAATTTTTTTTAAGTATACATTTATTGTAATCAATGTAATGTAATTGGTCAGTAATTAATCAATATTTCTTTACTTCTTATGATTTCTATAAAATATAAATTGGGATTTAAAAATGAATTATGAAAAATGAAATATAATAGTTATCTCAGAGCATAAACTGTATTCCAAGAATGGTTTCAAACCTTGTTAGAGAAACAAAGGCCACATGATAAAAATGGTCTTACAGACAAGGTCTTTGCTAATATTAGTCTTTGTTACAGAATATTTTAAAGAATCAAATGAGTTTCTGAAAATTGAGTTCTCTAGTACAAGCAACAAATGCAATTCATTAAAATAATAAGAATAAGATAATGCAGTACTGTCAGTTTGCCATGTATAGAGAACTTGCATGAACGTCATCTCATATGACCAAATTGTTATTGCTCCGCCTCCTGTGCCATATTTATGCTGTGCTGTTCATGGAAGTGTATATGGTTTGGCTTGTGTCTGAATGTTTATCATGTTTAGAAGATGGCGAAACTTGCATTTTATTTTCCCAGCTCCATTATATAGTGTGTCTCATATGTCAGTTAAATGTTTCAGAACTTCTAAGATGGGTAGGGTGCATCCAGATGACTCGCAATGTGGGGTCAGAAATACTTTCCTGACACGGTAGCTGGTGTTGCGTGAAAGTTCCGTGCATTCTTGCAGGGAATCGTCATTTCGCACAAGGATGCAGAGTTAGCTGATATGCATTTGGTGTACGGACCTGCAGATTGTAGTGGGCCAGCCGCACAGCGCTTGTACATGGAATGATATCCGATGAGGCATATTCCCAGCCATAATTTCTTTGCAAGCCTGCACCAGAGGTTAGCTGTTTCTGTGTACATCACCGCTTCAGGAAAGCATTTCTGACCCTGCATTGCTATATTATTCTGAGTCGTCAGGCTGCACCCTACCCTCTTAGAAGTTCTGAAACGTTTAATTGAGACACCCTGTATATATCAGAGGGAAATTGTGGGAACATTTTTACATTTTTGGGCTTGGGACATTGAAACAACAAGAAATGCAAAAATAAAAAATTAGAGGTTTTATCTGTATCTATCTATGGATGGATGTGTATGTGTATAGAATGGGTATGATTTTGTTCACCCAATTTGAAGCTGAATATTTTCCATGACTTTTGTCAAAAATTCCTGAAATTTTGCAGGGAGGTTTATATATTAGGGGATTGATGATATTAAATTTTGATAGTTAAAGGTCAAGGGGATCATGAATCATATCCAGGGACAAATCTAGGTTTTGGGGGCCTAGGGCTTATTGAAGTCCAATGGGACCCCATCTTTTGTTAGATTAAGAATCTTTAAATTGGGATTTAAAATTCATTTTTAAATCCTAATTTATATCTTATAGAAACCATAAGAAGTAAAGAAATATTTATATTGATTAATTACTGACCAATTACGTTACATTGATTACAATAAAANAAAAATAATAATACTTTTAAAATTCTAAACGTGTTATATTTGTAAGTTTTAATTTTTATTTAATAAATTTTGTAGATGGCGTTTCATCGTCTCGATACCAACCAAGTACAAAATGCCGGACGGAGAGGCTAGGGAATCGGATGTGATTCTCTTAAACTAAATATTTTGTTTTAAAGTATTAAAATGGCAGACAAAAGTTTGGAATCCATCCAGTTAGAAAGGGATCAGTTAAAACAAGAATTAGAACGTTTACATTGTGAATTGGCTCAAACGAGTCACGAAAAAATCCAATCTGCCCAATATGGTTTAGTGCTTTTAGACGAAAAAGAAGCTCTTCAACAAAAATGCGAAGAACTAGAAGCACTTTATGATGCTACAAAGCATGAATCGGATTGCCTCCGAGAAGTAGGTCTTCTTTTACATTTTTAATGACTTTCTTCTTATATATTTGGATGAAAAATTGCATAACTTTTTAGGCAACGTAATTTCTTTTTTTTTTCTCAATGGTTTTCGTAGAGAAAAACATTAATTATATTGATTTTTCAATATAATATAATATATGTTTACGTAATATGTAATGTTCATTTATCTAACTTTAGCCATTAACAAATAAATATTAAACATTCCATGTAAGGAATGCAGGTAAGTATAGAGCTTCCCACAAACAGGTTTGATGACTAAATGATAGTAACTCCCTCTGAAGTACTCCCATTTCATTTATGATTTGTTAAAGTATATCATGCGGTTTAAAATTCTCGTGCGGATAATTAGAAAATTAATTTAATTTTACAAATACGCTTTAAAGAAAAATTTATTTTTGTCGTCGTCTAATATTTCTCACGGTGTCTCAAAATATATTGAATAGTTGTCTTCGTGTAATAGTCGTAGGCAGTGAATTTTTTTTATAAAGTAGATATTCCATGTAGGATAGCCCCCGTAGCATGAAAGTTGTTTTCGTAACGTTTGTAAATATAATAAGTCTGGTATTTTGAATAATTTTGAGTGTTTTTGTGTTCAAGAAGAATACCAAAGCATTAAAATAGCATTTAATGCAAATAATCGGTTTGTGTGTACTTTTATATAGGTTGCGAGTTAGAGCTAAAACGTATGAAAGTTATAATTTTTTGTTTATCGTAACTCCTGTACTTAAAACTTTTTTCAAAATCTAAAATCTTTTCTCGTCCGCTGAAGCAATGACAGAGGTTATTTTTTTTCTGAAAAATTGTTTTGATTTTATTACTGTTTTTTGAAATTATTAATAAACAGTGAAAAATGTTTTGTGTTCTCGTTCAGATAATAGAAAGCATAGAGTCGTATGTGTTATGTTGGAAATATTTTTTTTTAGTTTAAAACATGTACTGTTCTTCTGGCACATGATAACTGACAGAAATTATTGTTTTATTTTCTGTCTCACTTTAGTATAGTTTCAGTTTGAAAACTCAAACATATCCATATAATATAAACAATCATTCCCATGTAATTATTGTTTATTTGGTATTTATATTATAAGCAAGAGTGTAGATGCCCAACAAAACCCAAAAATTCAGCACAAAATGTAAATACTTAATTTAAAACAAATTTTTTTGGCAGTATTAAACAACCATCTTCAGATTAAATGGAACATTTGAAAGTTGAAAGAAAAATGGACTTTTGAGTTTTGTTGGTTATCTATGCTTGTTATTCTAAAGTTGTAAAGTTAAGCAAAAGTATGGTTTAAAATTGGCAGAAAGTCTATTAAGATTGCAGAAAGCATGAAATATACTATACATAGAATGCAATAGAAATATAATAGATTTTATTTATTTTAATCATAGATATCATTGTCAGTTGTTTAACATTATCAGAATTAACATATCCAAAGCACATAAGTTAATCATAAATATTGTTATAATAGTAATAATTATAACAGTAAATCTTAAAGTTATGCATTTTTTAAATTGTTTTAACATGTTCTTTCAATGTCAGAGCTAATAAAACTAGAAGTTTCCCATAATCTGTAGGGTATATGATAAGTAGGTTATGTGGAGGTTTTATTTTTGTTCTATAGGGCATAACTTGTGGATTATATAAACAAAAATATTGGTACTCTGTTTAATATTATCTGTCAATTATCATCATTGGAATAGATGAATCCTAAAGTTATTGCAATAATTGGATTCTGCTATATTTTACTACCAGATGAATCCTGTGTTACTTGGCCAAAAAATAACAACAGCAAAAATTAAGATTATTAGATTGTTTTGTACTTCTAACCCTTCTACTATACTACATTATAATATTTGATTTATATTTACAAAGGTTATCTTACGTTAAGAGTTTATCACACTGACAAGGGAACTGTCGGAGTGTCATCTAATAAATTTTAATAAAATTTAGTTAATAACTACGTTAAAAGTATACAAACTCTATTTTAAATTTGTAGCATTCACTAAAAGTGTTGATCAGAGTTATTAGCAATCAAACGTTGCACTACTTTATAGTAGTTTAACACAATTATGCAAATTTTTAGAAGTGAAAGGGTCGCGGAGGAAGACGGCGATATTACATTTAGAATAAATTCTGGAATTTTCAAAAATGGGAGAAGAATTAATAAAATTTAGTTAATAATTATGTTAAAAGTATACAAAATTTTATTAATTCTTCAACCATTTTTGAAAATTCCAGAATTTATTCTAAATGTAATATCGCCGTCTTCCTCCGCGACCCTTTCACTTCTAAAAATTTGCATAATTGTGTTAAACTACTATAAAGTAGTGCAACGTTTGATTGCTAATAACTCTGATCAACACTTTTAGTGAATGCTACAAATTTAAAATAGAGTTTGTATACTTTTAACGTAGTTATTAACTAAATTTTATTAAAATTTATTAGATGACACTCCGACAGTTCCCTTGTGAGTACCCAATCCTTAACACATTTTAAAAATTCTTTATTCCTCTATTGTATACAATTTTTAAAGAATTTTTAAAATGTGTTAATTAGTCCATTGGTGTGATAAACCTTTACATAAGATAACCTTTATAGTTATCTAGCCGATCTTACCAATTTTCACTGGGTGCAAATGGGAATTATGTTTCCCCTCTTTTGAGGTTAATTAGAGAATTTTTAGATGAGTCTAAAAATATGTTAGATTTCCCAAAAAAAACACAAAAAACCACATCTAAAATAGTACAATAGAAGCCAGGTTCTTCAGCGTAATTTTTAACCTTTTCCCTCTCCCCTGCAAGGGAGAATTTCCAAAAATCCCTTCTTAGTATGCATTCTCGTTGCATATCCTATGTACCAAATTTCAACTTTCAATTCCTAACTGTTTGGGCTCTGTGCTTATTATTATTATTATAAACCCATCTCAATTATTTATATAGATTAGTTTAAACCTTTCTATATATTTCATTTTTGATTGAAATTTTCTTAGAGATAAATGGGATATGCTTTTTCTACTACAGAACAAACTTTTTATCTAGTGTCAACTAGAACTTTAATTTATTTTAGAAAGCAAGTTATTTACTAAAAAAGCATTAAAATTACAGTGGTACCTCAGGTTACGAACGCCCCAGCATACGAAATTTTCAGGATACGACATGAAATTCGAACATATTTTTGCTCCACGATACGAACAAAAACTCACCATACGACGTTACATTAGTTCGCATTTTTCATTTGTTTTTCTTACTACAGTTATTTTTTTAA
>NW_019386415.1:0-30838 GCF_000671375.1 Centruroides sculpturatus | reverse complement strand
ACTAGCAGGTGGGCCCGGCGTTGCTCGGGCAAAAGTAACGATAACTAAGATAAAGATTATTACGTTACAGTCAACCTTACCCGTTTTCACAAAATGCAAGAATTGGATCCCCTTGTTTCCAGACTAATTAGAGAATTTTTAAATGGGTCTAAAAATATGTTCGATTTTCCGCAAAAACGAAAAAAACTGCATCTGCGTCTTGCACGTCGCTTTCTCTTAACAATTCCATTGTTACGTAACACTTCCATTGTTGAAACTTCCATTGTTACTTAAAACTTTTATTGTTACTTAGCACTTCCATTGTTACTTAACACTTCCATTGTTGATGGAAGCGTTAAGCCTTAATCCTGTCCCTCTCCCCCATGGGGAGGAATTTCGAAAAATCCCTTCTTAGTGTGCGTTTTCGTGACGTACCCTATCTGTGTACCATATTTCAACTTTCAACTCCTAACCGTTTGGGCTCTGTGCTGATTATTATTATTATCAACTCGTCTCGATTATATATATAGATACAAGTTAAACTTAGAGTAAGTTTATTACATTTCGCCACAACATCTGTGAATGGCCAAGGATGGTGGATCAGTCTGTTGCTCTGGGGACCAAGGATTGAATCCAGGCAAAGAACTCCAATAATTTTTCATGGATAGTCAGTCACAGATATGTTTGGCCTTGTCTTTCATCATCTGACCATCCCCATTGTGAGCCTAGCAAAATCCTCAATGGTTATAGAAAAAAAATTATCTTAGTGCCCAAAGGATAGAAAAGTTAAAAATGAAAAAATTTATTACATTTTGCCATTGTCATCCCTTAAGAATGATCTTTGTCATTCGATCCTACTGATCCTTAAAATACCAACACTAAGCAGGCACACACAAACAGTAACAAAAGAACTTTATTAAAATAAGATCAGAGCTATCGTCTACATCCTTAGGCTACATCCAGGCAACTCAGCAAACTTTCGCACTTTTTTTCTTTTATTATATCCATTGTCAGGCAACAACTCGTTAGAAGTGTTGCCAGACTGTGTTTACGATCTCTGGCACTGGCGGCCACAGATCTAATACAGTAAAACCTGTCTAGAATGAAACCTGAATAAAATAAAAACCTGCCTAAACTGAAAGAATTCTTTGGAATGGAGAAATTTTTTATGTTAAATCTTACTATAAGCTAGAAATCTGTCCATTGTGGAAATGGTAGAGGTTTTTGAATATGAAGAACATAACCTGGATGAAGCAGAAATTAAGATTCTGTTTATAGACAAATAAGTAAAAATTTTTTTTAAGTATACATTTATTGTAATCAATGTAATGTAATTGGTCAGTAATTAATCAATATTTCTTTACTTCTTATGATTTCTATAAAATATAAATTGGGATTTAAAAATGAATTATGAAAAATGAAATATAATAGTTATCTCAGAGCATAAACTGTATTCCAAGAATGGTTTCAAACCTTGTTAGAGAAACAAAGGCCACATGATAAAAATGGTCTTACAGACAAGGTCTTTGCTAATATTAGTCTTTGTTACAGAATATTTTAAAGAATCAAATGAGTTTCTGAAAATTGAGTTCTCTAGTACAAGCAACAAATGCAATTCATTAAAATAATAAGAATAAGATAATGCAGTACTGTCAGTTTGCCATGTATAGAGAACTTGCATGAACGTCATCTCATATGACCAAATTGTTATTGCTCCGCCTCCTGTGCCATATTTATGCTGTGCTGTTCATGGAAGTGTATATGGTTTGGCTTGTGTCTGAATGTTTATCATGTTTAGAAGATGGCGAAACTTGCATTTTATTTTCCCAGCTCCATTATATAGTGTGTCTCATATGTCAGTTAAATGTTTCAGAACTTCTAAGATGGGTAGGGTGCATCCAGATGACTCGCAATGTGGGGTCAGAAATACTTTCCTGACACGGTAGCTGGTGTTGCGTGAAAGTTCCGTGCATTCTTGCAGGGAATCGTCATTTCGCACAAGGATGCAGAGTTAGCTGATATGCATTTGGTGTACGGACCTGCAGATTGTAGTGGGCCAGCCGCACAGCGCTTGTACATGGAATGATATCCGATGAGGCATATTCCCAGCCATAATTTCTTTGCAAGCCTGCACCAGAGGTTAGCTGTTTCTGTGTACATCACCGCTTCAGGAAAGCATTTCTGACCCTGCATTGCTATATTATTCTGAGTCGTCAGGCTGCACCCTACCCTCTTAGAAGTTCTGAAACGTTTAATTGAGACACCCTGTATATATCAGAGGGAAATTGTGGGAACATTTTTACATTTTTGGGCTTGGGACATTGAAACAACAAGAAATGCAAAAATAAAAAATTAGAGGTTTTATCTGTATCTATCTATGGATGGATGTGTATGTGTATAGAATGGGTATGATTTTGTTCACCCAATTTGAAGCTGAATATTTTCCATGACTTTTGTCAAAAATTCCTGAAATTTTGCAGGGAGGTTTATATATTAGGGGATTGATGATATTAAATTTTGATAGTTAAAGGTCAAGGGGATCATGAATCATATCCAGGGACAAATCTAGGTTTTGGGGGCCTAGGGCTTATTGAAGTCCAATGGGACCCCATCTTTTGTTAGATTAAGAATCTTTAAATTGGGATTTAAAATTCATTTTTAAATCCTAATTTATATCTTATAGAAACCATAAGAAGTAAAGAAATATTTATATTGATTAATTACTGACCAATTACGTTACATTGATTACAATAAAACAAATAATTCTATAAATTATCATTATTATTAATATTAACTATTTTTTACTAAATGAGAAGTGCTTATTGTTAATGAAAAAGTATTAAAAATTTATGATGATAATACAATTTTTGTGGGACCTTGACACTTTGGGGTCCAAGGCTTAAGTCCTATTAGTCCCTATGATCATATCTCTAACAGCAGACTTAATGATGATTTTACTATGTTATTAAAACATTTACAATTTTTTTATAAAATTCATCTCTATCCTCAAATGCCTATGCCTTTAACCGTTTTGTAACTAAAAATATAAAAATATTTTAATAACAAAACCTCATAAATAATGGTGCCACAGACAAATTTATTTATGTTTAATAGTATAAAATTTATTTTTTAACTAGCTGTTACCCATGGCTTCACGCACACGGATTTTGCAAGCAAACCCTATTTACATTCAATATTTCAACAACCGTAGTACAGCAGGGAAAGTTGTGCAACTTTTTGCTGGATTTTTTTATTAGGTTATTTAACAACAATTACTATTCAAGATGCCAACTGGTACAGAAGTAAAATTTTAATGTATAGTGGAGTTGATCTGTATGAAGATGACTTGAATTCTTTCTTAGGGGACTGTAGTTTGTGGCCAAAGATAGAATATTGTGACACCTTGTCTTAAAAACCAAATTTTTAACTTAAGCACACAAAAGCATAGAAATTATTTAAAACTGAATTTTGTAGCAAGTGGCTGGGTTGATCCAAAGATTTTGGTGGATCCCCAACTAAAGAAGGAGCAATAAAAGAAATGATGGCAAAAAGTTCTAGATATTTGCATACTTTTCAGATTCAATTCTTATGATCTAACACAACTGTGAACAAGACAATTTAAGTACCAAAAATTATCATCATGCTCTGCCTTTAGAAATTCTAATTGCTTTATTTGCTATTTGCTTTATTCTAGTAATGCTGATACCAAGTTATTCTGTGATCTGTCTTTGAGGAATTTTAATACTCTAATTAATAGTTTACTTCACCTTCTGAGTATTCAAATACTCCCATCTTTAGTTGGAATCATTTTGGATTAAGCCTAGTAATAAAACTTGTTTTATTTATGTAAAAGTTTTTTATTATAAAAATCAACATAACTGTGTGGCATTTGATGTAGTTTAAAGATAAAATAAAATAGAAAAAAAAATACTAAAACCTATTTAAAATGAAAAAATAATTTAATGTTGTGCGACACAGGTTTCACTGTGTAAATACTCTTAGTATTTTTATTTAAGAGAATAAGAATAGATTTTAATTTTAATGACTAATTCACAATGTAATAATTGTAAAATTTGCTATCACTTCTAATCTGTAGCATTATTCATGTATAATGTATTTATAATAATTATTTTCTGCATATTGCTAACAATCATATCTCATTTTATTTTTCAAAAAAATTTTTTTATTAAATCTGATGATTTTGAAATTACATTGTTGTATTAAAACAATTTAAACAGCTTAACTTCAGTACTTGAAGATTAATCATAATCAAATAAATAGTATTGATTACTCAGTATTAAAATTTATTTTTAATGCAATTTTATTTTTAGTCAATGACATTGACCAGATAAAAATCTGGTTTAATGCCAACATTTATAATCAGTTCTGTGAGTGTTTAAATTAATGGATATTTTATTAATTTGTTTTGTGATATTCTATTTAATATTTCTATAAGTATTTAAGGATTGATGATATAACTAGTTTTTCGTTTATGGAGAAAAACTCTATAAATAAATTTCATTTTACAAATTTTATTTAACATAGGGGAAACTACGTGTTCAGTCCTAAGGTCAGAGTTCACTTCTTAGAATGACTGTGGGTAGTACTCTCCCCCACCTGATTTCACTGGGGTGAGGTACCTGTTTTGCCTGTTTGTAGAAGAAGGTCGCCATTTTGTATTATATTTTGACTCGGTTCTCAGTCCACTGACTACCTACAAGTCTGGATTTTTTTATGGTCAAATGATTTGGGCACCTAATACTCTGTGCCAAATATCAACTCTCGACATGTACTTCATACCTCTAAGCTGGTAACATAAAACGGCAGTACGATTTTATAAACAAGACACAGTCTTGTCAAAAATTTGGATCTGAATATCAGTTTCTATCAGTTTAATTACAATATCTAATACAGTTTGTATTTCTTATGATATTTCAACCTAGTACAAAATTGACATTCTGGTTATAATTCATTTTTGTTACTTGAAGCATTTTCATAAACATTACTAAATAATTCATGAATTTCTCTAAAGTAGAGGTTCCCAAACTTTTCTGGCCTATTTATTTATTGCCCCCTTTTCAGAAAAATTACTCATTG
The DNA here is from genome assembly GCF_000671375.1 of Centruroides sculpturatus. Lineage (NCBI taxonomy): Eukaryota > Metazoa > Arthropoda > Arachnida > Scorpiones > Buthidae > Centruroides > Centruroides sculpturatus. Next base: position 25,762 of record NW_019386415.1, on the reverse strand, counting down.
CCTCTGATTTAAGCAAACAGAAAAATGCAGTGACAAATTTGTGTTCTTTTATGTATCTATCTATATTTCTGATAGCAAGAAAGCCATCTTGAAGCTTGAAATTTTAAAATTATTTATTAAAATCAATCATAGTAATATTTACATTACATCCTATTATTGTTGGAGCACCATCAGTAGCAACTGACAAGATATTACTGGATGGGATTTTTTTCCTTTAAAAACTCTTTCAAGGCATGAAATATTAATTCTTATTTAAAATCAGTTTGCAAATTTTTAAAAAATAATAATTCTTGGCAAATTGTTTCTTTTATGAATTGCATCTATGCGAAAAGTAAGGCTTCTTTTCTTGGCAAAGCTGACTCATCAAGCTGTATAGAAAATTGCAATGCTCATTTCATGGATATATAAAAATAGCCATGAAATCAGTCTTCAACATCTTGAGTTATTTCATCAGTTCTCTCTATTCTTACTTAAAGAAATTTTTTTGATAATATCAGATGCTGGCTTGTGTAGCATGGTACAATTTACCTCACTTATAGCCAGTAGAATTAGTTCTTCACTAATAGTATGCTTTTTCTGATTTTGTAATCAATAATGAAATGTCATAAGAAGCATACGCTTCATTGTCATCTTGTTTAGATGCTATTGAAAAGAGTTTTGTCAATGTCAGTTGTTTCAAAAAGTTTTCTTTAAGTGTTTGAAAATAAGATAAATCCTTAGCTTTTTTATCAACATAAACTTTTGTGAAATGATCTTGTAATCTTGAAGGCTTCATAGCTTCATTTGATAAAATCTTTTTGAAAAATCATACACGTTGGCAATGTTTTGGGCAACTAAATAAAGCCATAGTTCAAATATTCAGTACTACATTGCTTACATTGTTTTTTTTCTTAGGTTCAACCATAGTATTATCTATAATAAAAAAATAAATAAATATATAATTGAAAAAGTGCAATATCTCTTTATGGAAACAAAACAAAACCTTTTGCAATAGTTGTGTTATTCAAATAACACCATGACATCAGATATACAGTGGTTTTTGCATAAGACAGCAAAAGACAAACTAAAATATTGGGTTGTTCAGAAAGTAATTTTGTTTTTTACCAACAGAGGGATTAGTTGTATTTTTACCCACCAATTTCATTCTAAACCATATTGTCATCATATATTTTGACAGCTAGCATTTTAAGGCTTATTTATAAAAAGTTTTGTTTGATTTTGTGCAATTGTTTATTTTTTGTGTCCCATCAAATATGGAAGATCAAAAGCAGCATTTTCGGCATATTTTGCTCTTTTATTACCAAAAAGGTAAGAATGCTGTTCAAGAAAAAGAGTGTGTGATGTGTATGGAGAGGATGTATTGACAGAACAACAATGCCAAAACTGGTTTGCAAAATTTTGTTCCGGCAATTTCGATATTGAAGACGCACCACATTCTGGAAGTCCAGTTGAAGCTGATGAAGACAAAATAAAGGTATTGACTGAAGCAAACTTCTGAATAACAACATGAGAAATTATTAAGAGATTAAATTTGTCGAATTCAACCATTCAACAGAAAAGCACAATTTCATATTTGTAGTTACTATGCTTGATAAAATGATGTCCATTTTTTGTTAAATCTTGTTGGCTTTATAATAAGCAAAAGACTCTTCTGATTGGCTACTGTTATAACCTATTTCATAACATAAGCTTGTAATGGTGATTTTGCTTGTACTTGTAATGTTATGACTGTCTCTAAGATTACAATGAAGCATTTTATAATGAGAAATGTGATGTTCTTATATAATGCTGTATTATAATGAAATATAATGCTGTATGATATATACCTTTGTTTGTGATGCTGAAGTATAATGCTGAAATATAATGCTGTATTCCTTCTAATAACATGAAAGTATAAGCATTTAAAACAATCTGGATCTTACAGAACTACAATTATTAAAATGAACAATAATAAACAGAATATATTCTGAAAAAGAAATTAATAAATATAGTAATTTAAGTTTAAATATCCTATTAGATATATAATATATATATATTATTCAACCAATGTGTTCTACCAGCACTTACCTATGGAGTAGAAACATGGACATTAACAAACAAAACAATATAGAGGCTACCGACAACACAAAGAAATATGGAATGATGCATATGGAACGTTATGAGAAGAGACAGAAAGCAAATCACCTGGATAAGAAATCAAACAAAGGTATATATCATATCATTGAGAGGAGCGAACATTCAAAATGGCAATAGGTTAGACACATTACTAGAAGACAAGACAAGAGATGGACTACAAATATTCTAGACTGGTACCCATAAGGAATCAAATGCCCAAGACAGACTCCAGTATGATGGAGCAACAAAATAAGGAAAGTGGTTGGCATAAATTGGAAAAATCAAAGCATTGCACAGGAAAAAGTGGAAAAGATTATAGATCTTCATCCAGCAGTGAATTGACAATGAATGATTATATATATATATATAAATTTTTATTATAATTGTTATATTCATTTGCTTAAGTTATACTTTTAGAAATGCATAAGATTTAACTTTAGTTTGTTTATAATACATGTAAAAATTTTTGCTTGGCTTCATTGACAGGATTAAATCACTATACAATTTGCATGAAGTAAAACAATTATAAATTGTATACACTTACTTTATTATTTTGTGATATCATATTTTCTAAATTTAAAATAATCATTTCTGTATCCTAGCAATAATAGATAAATTTTCTTAGCTTTGAAGGTATTTGTGATAGATAATGGATTTGGTAATATTTTAGATCAATAATTTTGATATCTGATCAGAAAATTAGTTAAAAGAGGTTTTAATTTTATGAAAAGTTTATCTTCTTAATAATAATAGGAAATCAATAATTTTAATTTGTTTATAAATTTAAACAAAATTAAAATAATTGGTTTTCTAATATTATGAAACTTTGTTTTTAAAATTTTATTTGTAGGAATGAACAAAAGATAAGTTGAAATATAACTAAATTTAGAATTTTTATTAAATAAAAGTTTTTTGTTGAATAAATTGAAAATAATTTTGTAATAAGACTCAATGTGTAATATATATATATATATAAATTTTGTTGTCAAGATTTTAATTTGCTAGACAATAGTCAATTGTTGCATTTTATTTAATCAATTTTACTTAGATTGAACAAAGATTGTGATGACATACTATTAGTTATTTCCTTATTTTTGACATAATGTACTTACAAAATTACATTATAAAACTTATTGTTAAAATCAAGGACATAAGTGAAGACTTTCAACATTTAAATAATAAATTTAGATGTTTTATAGATTTAGATTGGATAGATTGCAGTTAATCTAAATCTTTATAACAATTTTTGATTTAAACTAGATGTTTTGAATATTTTGAAACATAACAAGTTTATTTTTTTAATCTTTATAATTTTATTATCAATGACATGATAAATGCAAATTTTATTTGACATTTTTATTATTTATGGGAAACACATCATAACTTTAATTGTGCATTCTAGATGTGATTAGTAGAATATTTCAGATTTTTTGTAGGGAATGTGATCATAAACAGTTTTGATGTAATGTAAAAGAAAATGTAGAATTATTTTGAACATTAAAAGTTTGTATTAGTGAGATGCTTTATAGTTTTTCAAGGTTCAATGACAATACATTTTAATAATTAACATAATTAGAAATTTTTGAAAAAATTAATTTGTTCTTAAAAGCAATTTTTAGTACAATTTTTCTTTGTGAGATAAAGGAATTATTAATTTTATAAAATAATCAGATTCAATATTTATTGAATATACGGAGTTGTCATTGTATATACCAGGGGTGGCCAACCTGCGGCTCGCGAGCCACATGCGGCTCTTTGAAGGATTATTTGTGGCTCTCGATAAATGTACCCGAGTTCCCTTTTCATTTTTGTGTTTTTATATTTTTAAAAATTATTATCGTTCCTTGTGTTTCAAAATGTCTTTTAAATAACTAACAACAAATATGAAAGACTAAGTGCAACATTGTAACAAATTTCATTTCTGTCCAAGTTAAGAATGATATGACTCATCGAAAACTGCGTGAACGAACATAAACAGTGGCGTTATTGACCGACTCCAGACCGATTTTGAATTTGTAAACTGTCATTGAAACGGACAGTTGACATTGTGCTCTGGAGGAAACAATTTGTATCACTCTTGCTACGGATATAATTTGTATTCTGGAATTTTTTGCATACCTTTTTAATACGTATTTAATTGCGGCTCGCGAAAAATTTCAAATTTTGAAAAATGGCTCGGACTATCAAGGAGCTTGGCCACCCTGGGTATATACTGTAATTGATAATTTTACTGTATTATGAAATATGGCATATTTATCTTTGTTATCCTAGGTCTATTCAATCCACTTATTTTAAATTATTTTGTTGTAATAAATCATAAAATCTCTTGTGAACCTATTTATCCATTATTGATATATACATCTACTAAGGATATTTCCCTTATTAAAAGCAATTATTAAACTAAGAATAACCAATTACAAAAGTAATTAGATGAATATACTGACACCTTTAAGTTTCCAGCACATGAAAATTAAATAATTTAATAATTTACATGCAAGGCCCAACAACAAATGTGATATAATGAGCCCCAACATCATATCTATCACAAGAATCTTATCAATGTATATAAGGAGATAGCAAAGATTATAAATACAAGATTATTGATACTGTAGATCCCATCAATATACAAGTTATTAAGGAACAACAAAAGTAAAATAGAAAATATAAGTGTTCCAGATGTATATAGGAACCTTAGATTTGACAGTAACTTAATATTTAGGAGCCGCAAACCATTCATTACACAGCAGATTAAAGGAGCATCGATAAGTCATTAACAAGAAAGAGCTGATTATGCTTTGGTCATCTATGCTTTAGTTCCAGAGATAGAAATTAGGCTGAAAGATGTGCAGCTAATACACCTATAAGTAACATAGCAGAGCTGAAAGGATTAGAGTTACTAGAAATGTTTAAATTAACTAAAAGGATGCAGACTCTCTATCAGGGATGGAGAGTTGGAGTCAAATCTTTTTATAGGAGTTGGGAGCCATGTATTTTTCCACTAACTCCCTGCTCTCTTTAGCCTGAAAAATGCATTTTGATATCTCATAATCATCCATTTAGACATTTACTACACTCATGTTCTATCTTTATTATTTTATATATATATTGTGTGTGTGGATATATACATATTTGTTTGTGTGTATAAATGTATTTATATATTGTTTGTATCAATATCAGCTCATTTAATTTAACCTGTTTTGTGTTATTATTCTTATTTGAATTTTTTTTCATGTGCTTATTTTCATGTGCTGGAGGTATCAATGTATTCATTTAGCAATTACTAACAAAATGCAAAATAAATTTTGCATCAGAAGTGATTTTTAACAAGTTTAGCTATTTTACAAATTATTTTGAAATTCATTAATATTGTACTTGATAATGAAAATTATTTCAACTAATCACATATCTGATTTTCTTACAATGCTGATGCTATACAAACTTGATTTGATAATAAAGTTATGTTAGGTACAAATAAAAAATTATTCAAATGATTTTAAGAATAGTGAACAATATCAGTTATAAAATATTTTATAATAGATTAATAAATATATTAGATTATATGATATTTACTAAAATTTTCCATAAAATTTACTTTTTGATGAAGGAAGATTTTTCTTAAATATGAGAATTATCTATTATCCTTGTATATATATGGCTTATAAGAATGCACCTATTTTTACTATAATTATTATGAGAACCTTTTCTCAATTGAAGAAATGTCAGATGAATTACGTTGTTTAGATATACAGATTATTCTGATATTATGCTTGCCTGTATAAAAATAAAAATTTGTTGATTTTCACGAATTAACAACTAAAAAGAAATGTTAAATTTTTAAACAATTACATTATTACAAATTTATAATTAAGACTTTGAGTGATCTTCATGTAGGAAACAACATTATGATGATCAAAATCCTTCTTTTATTTATCTTTTGCAAAACTGTATTTCAGATATAGCTTAAAGACACTCAGTTTAGAATGTATATGTATATATACACATTCTAAACTGCAAAGTTTTGCATATTTTCATAACACTAGTGTAATTTTATTTGCTGAGTAGTAGTAAATTCTCTTTATGAAAAGAATACACAGCATCATTATATAATTCAGTGTTAAAATATATTGTCAAATAGGACTGAATTATATGAATAATATATAAATTTATATAATTATTGTAATAATTTAAGCTCATAATATTAATTTTGAAAGCTAGTATTTTCCAATAATTGGGCAGTATATGAATAGGTATATTTTATATCTTCCTAAGTAGAATTTCTAAAATTTTTGGCATAAGAATTAATTTGGAATTCATATATAATTAAAAAATTTATAATAATTTAAGTGTATTCTTATTCGTAAAATTCAATTAAAATGAAAAATATATCTAAATTTACCATATCATAAGTGGATCTTTTATCTTATGAATTATTAAATAAAAATACTATAAAAGTGTGCTAATTTTTGTCTTAGAACAAATCCAAATTTAAAACAAATGCATATTATTTCATTCAACTTTTATTTTATTTCAAAGTTATTCAATACTAGGAAATAAGTTATTCAACTTTTATTTCCTAGTATTGTGTATAGTCAAATATTTTATTTTTATTCAGTCATGACCTAGAGTATATTCAATGCTGTCTTGAACATGTATTCACCAGAGCATAAAATATTCACTTAGGAATTTATTATAATTTAAAACTGTTTTAAATAAAATCAAATTTTATATAATAATTATAAAATGTTTTCTGCTACACACTTCAATTGTGTAGGCATATTTTATATTCATATACAGAATGTTTATTAAAATTAAACATGGTTTTAGTAACATTTCCAAAATCTTTTATGAAGTTATAATATTTAATATATATATCTTTATAGTTTTTGTTTTCTTACAATTTTGTCTTTTCCAGACCAAGAATGGAGCTGATGTACAGTATATTTGGTATACATGTGTGAAGGAAAATAATTCTGAGTTCATGAAATAGAACATAATTACGTAGAGAATATATACTGAAAACTATAAAATATATTTAAACTGTTGTATATTTAAAATTTGTGACAATTTTGCAAGAAATTTGAATTTATATAAAGAAAAGTCACATGACACCGTATGACACAATGTTTGAATTTTAAAACATTATATTCTATCTTTATTGCTTAGTTACAGTAGCAAAGTGATACACATTCAAGATTCGGAACATCAGCTCCATTTTTATTTTAGGAAATAGTATAGTTAAAATGAGAATATTTTCTTTTTAACGGGCTTTGATTATATATTAATTTGTTTCACTTTTTAATTTTCCAAAACAAAATTGAGATGTAAATTAAATAAGAAGCATTCTAGAACAAGGACTCGTCTTGCAGATATACATGAACAGTTTGAGGATAATAATTATTTATGAATGCTATAGACAACTTCCATATCACAAATGTCTTCTTTATGCTTACTCATTATTAATATTTTAGGATCTTATTTTTTTTATTTTCTTGTTTTGATGACTCTCATTAAATTTGATGTCCAAAATTATATCTGAAATATTAAATATTCTATTAAAAATAATTTTTAATTGTTGTATTAACTGTTGTTGTTTTAGTTCATGCTTATTTAAGTAGATCATAAAGATCTTCAAATAATAATTTCTTATAATAAATTATGAAATTTTAATACCTGTAATTATTGTTGTATAATAGTTGTCTGCCAGTAATTATAAATTAAATACATTAGATTGATTATTATTTGTGATTAATACTCTTTCAGTTTTTAATTTTTACTGTAATACCACATTTTTTTAATATCTTTTACACTATATATATACATATATATATATATTTTTTTTATTCAGTATGTAACTAATAATAATGCATACTTTGTTCATAAATGAATTATAGTTTGCTAATATTTAATGGATTAAGGGTATTAAAATCATTTTTGCAACTTTTCTATTTGCACTTTTTACAAACTATAATGTGCTAAGTTTTTACAAAATGGCTACATTATCTGAGTTATCACTATTCATTTATATTGAATGTAAAATGAATCTTGCTTTACTATTTAGTATGATTTATGCTAATTATAATTGTTCATCTAGAAATTTTATAGAATGAGCACAAGTACTATTAGCAGAACACAATGTTTAATGTGTAGAATTGTTGAAAAAAATTATCATTTATTTTAATGCTATCATGTTGTTATTCTCTGAATATGTCTTTTAAGGATATATGGTATATTGTTTTATACTGTTATAATTTGAATCATTTTAATTTAAAAAGCTTGTTTAAATAATTGAGTAATTTTAACTTTAGTCCAAATTATATTAAAAATAATAATAATAAAAGTTTCAAATTACATACACATATCATTTGTATATTTAATTAGTGCAGTATTAAATCTGGCTTGAATATTTGATTAAGTAAAGAATTTAGACTAAGTTTGGTAGAACTTTCTCTAAATTGGAATAGATTAGAAGGTAGATTATTACTAGTTAACTAGTGTAAAAAGAAAGGTTTATAATGTAAGTGTTTATGCTTATCATATTAATTTAGACTTAGGCAAACTTCTAAAATTCTGTTTGGAAGTTACAGGAGTGTTCATAGAGGAAAATCTGATAATTGTAAATGACTTTAATGCATCTTCTGTATACCTACAATAATTTCTTTTTATAAACTTGAGACATAGTACTTGCACACGTAATATTTTTATAAGTTCGCTAACTATTATGTAGTGTATTGGATTGTACAGCATGGATTGTACGCATGACTTGTATTGTAAGCATGACTTGAACAGGCAACCGAAAGCTAAGATACATTCAGATGAACTAAATTTTTAAATAGTTAGCATCTCAACTACAAACTCATTAATCTTCTACCAGTCTATAATGAAGGAGAAACATTGATGTGCATTTAGATAGTTTACAATAAACTTATTTTCTCTAACTTTTTTAAGTTTTTAGATACCTAAACATAACAGTGATATGTGCTATTATAGAACAATGATAACTGTATATTGTCAGATCTGTGCCATAAAATTGTATGTCACTTTTCTTCTAACTGACAAGTGAAGTTACAGAAACAACAAAAATTTTCAATGAAAATATCCTATGAAGAGAAGTATGAAGAAATCAGATCAATATAACATAAATTGAATTTTTTTTTATATGTCTCAGTTTCTTCTGGCTTTTCTGTAAAATTGTTTAAAATTGGATATCTTCTGACGATATATAATACCATTCCAATAAACAATGCAGCTCTTACACATTTCTGATAGGCAATATATGGCACCTAATGTGACAAACTTTATTAACAGCAGAGATGGCCAGACTTTATTTATCATAATTGATGAATATTCAATTAGCATATTAATTATAAATTTTTAATTGTTTTGAATAATGATTTCTTTAAAACAAATAATATATATGTATATAGTTTAATATAGTTTTCAAATATATATAATACATTATATATAAATTATTTTTGTCCATTGTAGGCTTTAGCAAAATTTCAAACAAGCCAAAAAGTAAGTGCTACTACTGGAATTGAACAGGAAGAAAGTTTGCTTCAAGAAACTGCTAGTAAAGAAGCATCATTTACTTCTACACTTCAAGAATTGGAGAGAGAATTAAAATTGGTAAATTTGCTTTTTAAAATATTAATAAGAATTTAAATTTGTACCAAACTTTTTATAACAATAATTTTTGTGCTCTAATATGATAAAGAATAATCCATTTTATTCAATAACAATCTAAAGAAACTAAAAATATATTTAAGTGTAAGCTATGACTAAACTATATAGTGTCTTTAGTTGATAAAATTCTTGTCAAAGTATAATATGAAATTAAATTTTATTAAAGCTGTTTTCTATCTCAAACTAATATTTATATTCAAAATACAAGTCAAATTCCAATACAGTGAACTCTCTAATAACAAACAGTTTTCTTGTATGTTGACAGACTGATTTAATAGATTCATTTTAAAGAAATTAATAAACTAATTTAATGAATATTACTTTCTATTGTGCTTAAATCTTCTCAATTAAAGATAAATTTTATTGTTGTTTCTTTATTCATTGTAGATTATAAATATTATTAGAAAACAGTTAAACAAATGTTACTAATAAAAAAAATTCGTATACTACTTCATTACAATCACCATGATATTACTGGCATAGAATTCAATAAATAAATAATTGCCTAAAACCAGCAATTATTTATTTACTAGTTCATTATTTTCAACTGTCATATTTTTAGTAGAAACATTAAAAATGAAGCTTGCAACTTTATTAAACTGTTGAAAAATATTCTCTGAGACATCAATAATAAAGGGCAAATATGCAGGCTGTCCAAAGCCTTTAGAAATGAAATTTTCTCATGTGTTGACTCAATTAAAATTTAGATTATGTTAATTAAAGGAGTAATATCAAATTCTCTTGCAATATCATTTTTCTTCTCAGAATCTATTTCTCTTGGAAATATAAATTAATATTATTTCCAATTTTTTTTATCTTAATGGTAATAAAAACATTAATTAATCAGCTTTGTAATAACTTATAAATGAATAATTCAATAGTAGAATAAATTTTGGGAAAGTATATGTAAGAAAAGAAATTTTTACGATAAATTGTTATATATTAAAATGATGTTGAATTCAAAGTAATAAGAGTTAAAACCTGCTATTAATTGAAGCCCTCAAGGACATATAGTGCCAACCCTCAGAATGTTTGAGGTAATCGAGTTTGAATATCTTGAAAAAACCTTGAAATCATATGACTGTGTGTGTTAATATTTTTGCCTTCTGAACTTTGCCTGCAGATGTGGCTGTAATCTCATGCTCAAAACAGAAAAGATTATGATTTTTATTTCCATTTTTTTTCTTTATATTATTTTATTTTTCTTGGTGTTATTCGTCAATGTTTTTTACATCAACAACAGTGTCATCTTCCTTGATCTGGTAACAGAAAGCTTGGTATGCTTCAGTAACCCATCTCATCAGGACATAATATCATTCAGTTTATTTTTTTGCAGTAAGCAATGATTCTGGTGTACTTTTTCTCTAGCTGATATGGATGTGTGCTGGGTGCATCATTCATAATTGAATAGTTCAGAATGCCACGAATTGAGGGTCAGTACTATGTCCCCAAAGTTTCAATTATGTACAGTCTTAAATATTGTTATGATCTGTTTGATTGAATTATTTTGTATTGCTTTTTATGTAATATAACAACTTATATTAAAAATAAATTATTTTTTGTGAACAGAATTTTATGTGAATATTTCCTTGTTTAAAAACTAAGAATGCACTAATTAATGCTTACTGATTATCAAATGGCAAAAATATATATGAAAAAAAACTATTGATCCTTTGATAGGGGGAGTAAATGTTCACAAATATCAATTGTCTATTGCATTTGAAGGTATTTAACTATAAATCAAACTTTGTATGAGCCTATATGAAGCTTACATGAATGAAACAAATACCCACACTTCCAATCAGGGAAATAAACAATGATTGCCATTCTGCTGCATTCTGTTCACTTGATTGTTGTAGTCTGACAGTCTCGAATATTGTATTTGACTTAAATCTGTCTGTTCCAAGGCATCTATATGATTCACTGTTTCTTACATCCATTATATTGGGTTACATAAAATTGAGTTAAGCAGTATAGTTGTTTGATAAACAGTTCATGATTGCAAAGAATTCATTTATTGAAGAGGTACTCTGTTGTAAGATGCAGCTTTCCAAATGGACAGAAATAAGTTTTCTTGTACAATGTACAGTACATAAGTATATTTAAATTCATAAAAATATGTGAATCAAAATACATTTTGTAAGTAAGAATATCTTATCAGTCTTCGACTGAGTTATACAAAGCCAGAATGGGACAGAAAGAGGAAATGTTTGAAAAGAATGAGAAAGTATTCAACAGACTTTTTTATTAAATAAAAATCTTGAATATGATTACAATAGTTCTTAAAAGAAATCTTTGTAAAAAAATCTTTTTAGATAAATGTATATCATTTAACCAAGAATATTTTTTGAAACTTATTTTGTATAACAAATTCTTATGATCTTACCATATAATTTTATCTTATCATTAACATGGTTTGCATAGTTTTAACATCTTAATCTGGATTTCTTTTTTAACTGCATGCTATTCATCACAGAAAATATTCTCTCCACAGAAGCTATATTTCCAGGCAGACAAATAATAAATAATAAATTTAAATACATTACTAAAATCTTGGAAAGCTAGATATTTTTTATTCATTCATTTCAGATGATATCTATGAGGGTGGTTTTTTCAACCTCCGATGGTCCATAAAACAAAGACAAGTGTAAATAACAAAATGAATTTATTACCAGAAGTTAGTTACTTTTTGACATAATCATCATGAAGATTGAGGCATTTGTCTATCTGTGGACGAGCTTTGGAATCCCCTCTTTATAGATTGTTGCCGCCAGTAACTTGAGATGGGCCTTAACATTGTTTTGAAGATTGTCATTAGTCTCGAACCTCTGCTCTCCTAGCAGAGGAAAGAGGTGGATGTTGCTCAGTGCTAAATTGGGGCTGTATGCTGGGTGTTTAAAAAGTTCCAAGCTAAATGGAAGTCTGAAAGGTGAAAGTCTTCACACATTGAAGGTGTGAAGACTTCCATCTCTTTCCTGAAAACAGAGTAGGGCAGAGGTTTGAGACTAATTGGAAGATATTGGTGGATTTCAGATTTTTTGTTAAAATTTTTGTCAATGTATTGTTCAAAGCTGAAACTTATTGTAACATTCATCAATATCACACATTCCTTACACCAGTGTTTCTCAACCTCTAACGAATTGTCGCCCCCTTCACTTCAAAATTCCAATGCCGAGGGCCAAGGCTAACGCCAAATTCGTACTGCATTGAACAGACTAGTGACTAGTATAATGTTATTTGTTTAATTATTGAACGATATAACGAATAAAATATCTAATTATTCTTAATATAATGTTTTACTATATCACCCAGAAAATTGTTTTTCGCCCCCAAAATATAAATTGTTACAAATCGTCCCTCAACATGGAAAAATGCCCACAATATCGCCCCCGTTGAGAAACACTGCCTTACACCATCCAGGTTGACTGTTCAATTCATAGGTGTAGAACCTGAAGCTGGCCCCTACACTTGGCCAAAAATGTTTGTTTCTAATATAGCATTGCTAAAAAACAAATTTTCATCAATTTTGTCAATTTAAAAATTCGGAACTGTAATGAAAATGAAACATCTATCAGAAAAAACAAAGAAATACATGAATTTATATTTTTGTACTTTTTTTGTACAAATTTATTGAATTATATCTAGATATAATTAAAGCATAAGATGGCTTAGTTTTTATTTTATTAATATCAAATGAAATTAATCTAAATATTAAAAATTTTAGAACTGATGTATATTTCTCACTTAATTTGAATTGTATTGATTTGTCTATAATATGTTATGTAAGATAAATGAATCTGTAAAACTATTTGTAGTATTGCATATAAATAAACAATTTTTAATCCAGCAATTTATTAACTTAACACCAATGTTCAACATAAAGGCATATAAATTATTACAGTTTTTCCATCCTATTTAAGAATATAATTTTAAATTGATTTCAAATATTTTGAGAAAATTATTTGTCATATAAAATATTGTTTCTATTTTGTGTTTGAATGAATGGTCTTAGTTTGTTTGAATTGGATTTTATCATTTTGATAAAATTACATGCATCAAATTCAGATTATATACAAAAGATTTGATAAGTCAAAATATTCACTCACTGTTGTATTTTCTGTAAAATTTGTAACTAAATTTTAATCAATGATTTTGTTAACAACATTGACATAAAAAAAACAATACTAGAAATATTGTATTGATGATTAGAGATAAAAAAAATTATTACTGGTGCATTCTTAGTTGTTTAATAACTTTAAACTTTAATGATAAAATAATTATTTTTACTACTATTTTCTAAGATTTCACGAAGCATTATTCTTTTTATAATATTTTAGGTCCGTCAAGAATTGGCTCGTGTAGAAGCAGAAAAGGAACGCATACAACAAGAAAATGCTGATTTGGCCAAACGATGTGAAATTTACGATTGGGAAAAGAAAAATTTAAAAACAGAATTAAAAGAATTGAAATTTCGTGAAGCAAGGTTGCTTGGTGATAACAATGAGCTGGAAGAAGAAAATATTTCTTTACAAAAACAAGTTTCCTCGCTTCGTTCATCACAGGTATTAATAATTTGTTATATAATTTTATTTGGTGGTCTAGTTAATCTATATTTTTCTTTTTTTTTTTTTTTTTAATGTTTAGTAAACAACTATATTTTAACAGATGCTTAATACATGATAAAGGTTTTTATATGAGAAAGCTATAAAACAGGAAAAAAATCTTTTAATACAATTCAACCTGATTAAATGAAACTTCTGACATTCCTCTTAAAATTTGAATAAATAGTACATTTTAAAAAATAATTAACTTTAGAGTATTGAGATTTAATCTGGGATTCACTAGTCTGAGACACAGGTTCAGTATGGCAATTTAAATCTGATGGCCATTGGCATGTTGTCAATGTTAAAAACACAAATTATCCATAGATTTGTAATGTGAAGACTAAGAAAAGTTGATTTTGACTTCAAATGAAAGACTGGCAGATTGTTTTAATATTTTTTTTTTGACCATACAAAAAGAAGATCCTGGTCAATTTCACACAAAGTAGTATATTAAATGTCATTTTTATGATAATTATATACTACTAAATATCCCCATATTTCTTATGCCCATTTTAAAACAAACAAAAAGCATAACTACTATAAAAAAAATAATTATATATTTTTGTTTTAAAATAGTTAAGAAATATGAGGATACTGAATGATGAGTATAAACACTTGTTGAATGGTATTCAAACTGCTGTTGGAATTTCTGTTTGTGAGGTACAGTGTACAATTCATGACTAAAGACATGAAAGTTGTCATGTCATACATATATAGTTGCATCAACTATGCTCACTCAACAAGTAAAATGTTCCATTATGTTAATGTCTATTAGTTATAACTGTTGTGCAGAAAACTAGTTTAGAGAAATTATTGAATTTTTTAAAAATTTGAACATTAATTTTCAAAAATGGATCTCTATTCAAATGATGATGATAGATTAAAAAATAAGGATGTGTTCAAATCTCTAACAAATCCTCAAAAAAGATTATAGAATCATAAATTTGAATCTTCTCACTGCTTTTTCATCACTCAAATCCCGAAAGGTGGCACTGCATTGGTAGATTTCACCAAATTTGTTTGTTCTGTCGGTGTCTACTGTGAACATTTTCCAAAATTTGTCACACTCAAAAAAAGATCTACCATTAACAGTATTCTCAGACTTATCAACTATAACTGATGTGCTGAAAAGAGTAGTACTATAACATTCAAACTCATTCTGGATCTTGACTAGTAATGTTTGTGAATAAAAATCTTGATTAAATGTTTGCGTTTTTAAAATGCCCAAAAACATTTGCATCAAAAGTGTTATTAATTTTTGAAATTCCTTTTGGACATTCCTTATAAGTACAATTTTTCTTTAACTAAAAATTCCAGGTTTATTTAAAAAGAAAAAAAGTTTAAAAAGGCTACTTTATACAGTAAGACCCTGCTTAACGCGGGGGATGCGTTCCTAGACAACAAAGCGCTAAATGAAACAATGTTAAACGAGGTCATTTTAGCACGGAGTAAATAGGGAAAGGGGAACACACAAAGTAAAATCTGTTTATTTTTGGTCAAGTTATTTATATATTAATTTGCATAATAATATATGTTAAATAACACACAAACATATGCAAACAGAAATGTTAAGTTCATTTTTTGTGACAAAGGTCCTGGCTCTTTTGAAATTCTTGTTTTTTGCGATAAAGTCGTGTAGTTTCATTTGTTGCTTTTTTCTTTCCTTAAGCAAATGTCTGTAACAAGAGATTGCATCCAAAACGCCTCGTTTTGCTTTTGCACTCCTTTCAAAATTTGAATCATTCATTACAATTTAATAAATGATTTTGGTTATCATTACCAAACTTTTACTAAGGAAACTGTAGACAAATTCTTTGGGTTTTTCATTTTTGGAATTCCTTTTTCTGCCAGTTCTTGAAGGTCATCGTTGGTAAGGCTCTCACCATAAACCTGCAGTAAAGTCCTCAATACCCTGCTCGTCTACATCTAGTCCTGCTGTATCAATTAGATTGTCAACCTAACAATACAGCAATAGGCTCTTCTCATTGAGAATTCTTGAATACCTTCAGCCATAACTTCTTCCACACTTCATTCAGGCATTTATCAGTTAATTCTTACCATACATAGTCGATATTGCCTATGGTATCCATGGTGTTATATTTTTTCCAAAATTTCACCAAACATAGATTTAGGCTATAGTGAATTGCCACCTTTTGTTGATTGATTTGTGTTCGCAAATAACCGTATTATAAACAAATCAATGAAGTGCCACGATAATTTGAATTGGCGTAGATTTTGAGCTTTTTTCAGGCTTCGAACAGACCACATTATATAGAATCAGCGTTAAGTGGGGTCTTAACCATATGTCATGACAATCTCGCAATTGTATGACGACACTGTATTGTCCAGACATCAGGAAAGGTATACAGTTTAAAGTTCAAAGTATGAGAGCATATGAACAACGTTCATTTTGCTAAAACAGCAAATATACATAATTTAAATTTAAGGTAAAATTAATACAATGAAATGTCTTAATAATAAATGAAATACGTAAATAGTGTGAAATTAAATGACATTTATTGGTCTCACCATTGACTTCAGCATCTTAAACATGGCTGCCTGATCTGCCTCATGTACTGCTTTCATACTGCATGATAAGTTTCTTTTTAATCTCAATCTTCCTCCTAGAGTTTATTGCTTCCACATGCTTTTCAGCTGCCATGATTAATAAGTAAAGGTCATATTGGATAAAAAAAATAAGCAAAAGCTTTATTCAAACAGCTGTCATTTTTACTTTAACAATTATAAATTGTAAAATTTGTTATGTGAGATTAAAATAAGTTTGTATTCTTGTTTAGAAGCTTGATTTTATTCAAACAAAATATGAAATAAAGTTGAATTGTCTTCACATATAAAGTATATCAGGTATATTATACTTTGCTTCTGAAAGGATATACTGTAATGCCATACAAACAGTAAAAAAATTCAGTGCATGTGGGGAAGATGCTCATAAACTTCAAACAAGTTAAATGCAATTTAAAAAGTTCCATTTGGAAAATTTTGAACTAAAGGATACAAAACATAGGGGTGCCCAAAAGGTAGTGACAAAGAACACTATATATAACTAAAAAAGCAGTGAAAACATGGTGTATTTCAAGAGAGAGATAACTTTGGTGCGAACCAAATTGCACTTTGGTGGTTTAGTGCAGTACATTGGTCACACTGTAACTCAATTTAGAAAACTGTGATTTACTTGAAATCAAATACTGTATTTCACTTCTAATGAATTATATATATATATATTTATTTATTTATAAAGTTCTGATCCAAAGACTGACAACTGTTATTTAATATGCTCACCTCATAAATTTTATATGGTAGTAGCAGTAAATAATTTAACATTTCAATTTACAAATATGTTAACTATAGCAAAAGCCTTCCAATTTGCTTTGCACTTATTTAATAAGCTTTATTTTAAGAATAATGTGATACCTGTTATTGTTTAAATAAAGCAATAAGGTCTCAATTAATTTATTTAGGTAGAATTTGAAGGTGCAAAACACGAAGTAAGACGTCTGCAAGAGGTGATGGAATCTTTTAATTCGCAAGTGGAAGAATTGACGTCGCTTAAAAAAATCGCAGAGAAGCAGCTCGAGGAAGCGCTGGAAGCGTTGCAGTCGGAAAGGGAACAGAAGTACGCACTGAAGAAAGAATTGGACCAGCGGTTGAATTCGGAGTCGATTTTCAATCTTAACAACTTGGCCTTTGCCGGATTTCATCTTGGAAGTAAGAATTATATTGGCGGCAGCGTCGATAGCTGTTTCGTAACTAGATCGATAACCGTCGGTAGTAGTCAAAATAGTTTTAAAAATATTTATATAAAATCAAAAGGCAAAAACCGTTGCTGCGTCTGTCTGTCTTTTATCCTTGAATTATTTGTTGCCATTTTGGTTGGAATATTCTCACCGTAAAAAAAGCATACCAGGGAAAATTTTATTGAAATTTCAAACTGCATTGCTTTTAGTCCAAATGAATTTTTTACTGGTCATTGATTCTGGTAATAGATTAAATTTTTTTATACTTTGGGTCTGTTTTAGTTTATAAAATAACATAAAATAATTAGCAAGTCACTTTTACTCAAGATATTTTGATTAAAAGTACTGCATCTTAACTTTTAGAAGTGGGTTTCATATAATTAAGTTTTCTGGTTCTTAGTGTTATTAAATCAATATTATGATATTCCCCACTATCAAAAAGTATCGAAAATGGTTCAATAAAAGGCATTATTTGAATTTATCAAAATTTATTTTGTTTCCTTCAAAGCAATGTACTTGCACCAACATTTTTTCCAATCCTCAATACGTGCTTTAAAATCAGTTTTGTAAAACCCTTTCAGGGCTCTGAGTGAATTTTGTCTTATGGTATAGGTTGGCTGAAAATGGTGACCATTGAAGCATAATTTTATGGAGAAAATAAAAAAGTCAAGGTATCATATTTGTTTAATTTTTGCCAGAAATTCACAAACAATAAGAGCATTGTAAGCAGGTGCAAATCCAGGAGTTTTCTCACCACAAATCAGATTGTTTTTTATGGATGCTTTATGCAAACAACATTCTTAGTTGACAGTTTGGCCAGTTGGAAGGAATTCATAATGCACAATGCCACAACCTTGATTTTTGACTGACTTTGATGTGATTTTTTTGGTCTTGCTTTACCTTCAAGCACCATTCACTTGATCATTGAGATGTTTTGGTGTCATGCATTTTAAGAACAATTCATCTTGAGAGAGCATCTCTTGAACACACTTTTTTTTTTGGAAAACATTCAACATTTTTGGAACTACACTAGAAGTGATGCACTGCAAACCCAAATAATCTTTTAAAACCGTTTGACAAGATCTAATGAAACTGGAACATGTTTAACAATTAGGGACATTATTGAACAATGACCATTGAGTATCATATCTTTGACTCAAGTGATATGTTGTTCTCTGCCTTCCTCAAACATCTTGTATTATTCAAAACCTCTTGTTTATGAAAGACTATTGTCACCAAAGGTTTTTGTAACAGTAATTCCAGTGGGAAGACATTTTGAAAAATTGCAGGCGTAAAAATTCTTTTCGTTTGCAAATAAACTCATGACAACAGCACTCACTTGCACACACACAACATGCAGTTTATATGAACCTATCCTGATACTTTTTGATTAGTCAGATTTGTTATTGATGTATTTTAAGACTAACTATTGGCAACAATGCAATGGTTCAGCAACAATTCTATACAAAAACATCGATGTCAGTTTCTAAAGTTTAAAAAACTATGGCAACATCAGTAAGATATTCTTATTTGATCAAAATGACAGTATTGTTTTTTTTATACAATGATTTTTTTGGAATACCATTTTTTGACATTTCTACAAAGATTTTTTCCACGAATTGCTGCCATTTTATCATCTGTATTCTAGAAAAGAATATTATTAGTATGGCACACATATTGCAATACAAAGCACGAGGACAGTATTTTACTTTTTATCAAATGGACAAATATGAATAACATGTAAATATATAACTAAATACCACCAATTGGCAGCTAACAAGCATTTTTTACCTTGTAAAGCCACAGTTTCTTTTATAAAAATGTGTGGATTACATTTTTACATATATAAGTGATTTTTGTAAAAAAAATTTTTTAAACAATTTAAAACTTTTTTTGTATGTTTGTGTGCCAAATGTATTTTGTGCCATATTATTATTGTTCTAATGGTTTTTGAATCAAAGTAACATTTTTGTTCATCACAGTTATAGGAGAGATGTAAAATTTAAAGTATAATTAAAGCTTATTTTTGTTATTAATTTGTTTTGTCTTTCATAATGAGCTACCAAAAATCAAGGAAATGTTAAAGTATAAAATTTTATTAATGTTTGTAAATTGCATGCTCTTAATAACAAAATACTACAGAAGAAAAAAAAATTCATATAATTTGTTCTGCACATTTACAAACATTGATTTATGGTGACTTACCATGCTATTTCCAACAGATATGGGCCAAGAAGACGGAAATAGAACAGAAGAGGAAGACGGAGAAGCAGGTACGCCAGTTCTAAAACAAATAGAAGCCGATTTTATAGTTGGTTCTGACGAAAGTAAGGAAGCATTTATTGTAATAGTATATTCTATCCAAAATGGCATTACAAAATTATTATCGTGCAGAAGGTGTTGGCAACGTACAGTCTTCGACGGTTGGCGATCTGTTCAGCGAACTGCACGGATCGGAGATACACAAACTCGAAAAACAACTGGAACAGGTACGTTTCACTTTGTGAAAGTTTACGAATGCAAAACTAAACAAGATTTGTATTTCGTAGGCCGAAAACGAGAAATCTCAACTCACCTTGAGGTTACAAGAATCTCAACAGCTTTTGGAAAAAACGCAAAAAGATCTAACCGATCAGCATAGCCGCGTGTCACGTATGGTCGAACACATAAATGCCCTAATTGCATTGCACGGAAGGCTCGACGGCGAAGAAGGAAGAATAGAAGGACAGATGGAAGATGGGGAAAAGGTAAAAAAATAGTTTTTTAATCTTCAAATCTTTGTTACTCTTATTTAAATTTTAATGACATCTAGGATTTGCCGGAATTGTCTCGACTAAGGCAACTTCTGCAGAAACACGAACAGCGATATCAACTAGCAGTTCAACAAGTGGAGAGACTTCAAGCAGATGTAAAAGGTCTGCAACAGCAAGGAGCTTCTACTGATCAGAATGATGATGAATCCCTAGAGAAACTGCTAGACGAAATTGCAAATTTGAAAAACAAAGTATATATAAATGTTTTTACAATCTCAAATCATCAAATTTTACTCCTGCTATAAAATTTGAATTTTAGGTAAGAAATAATGAAAATCAAATTGCCAATCTTGAAAGTGATATGAATATCTTGGGAGAAATTACCGGAGAGACACAAACAAGCTTAAATCTTACTCAAGTATAAATTTTAGCACCCAGCAAAAATTAAATTTTTGATTCTTAAAATTGATTAAATTGTTTTTTTTTTTTTTTTATTTTAGGAGGATTTGATATCGATTTCTGAAGAACTTGCTCAGCTTTATCATCACGTTTGCATGGTAAACGGAGAAACTCCGAATCGCATAATGTTAGACCATGTTAAGGGGACACAGCAACCTTCCGGTGAGATTATTATAGTAATTATATACTTTACGTAATAAAACTGAACTAAAAAATCTTTTTATTAATAGATGATGGAGTGAAAAATGACACATCTAACTGTGTAATATCCACATCAGAAAGATCAGTGACTTGTAACAGAATGGATGCTTTAAGAGAAAATATCAAAAGCGAGATCTGTTTGAAGATTTTGCAGTCAAACGGCAATACGGACATTCGTGTCGATCCAGGAATGTGCACCAGGTTATTAGAAACTTTGCACGATCAGATAAAACATCTGCGTCGTGCTGTTGAAACAACAATTGAAATGCAGCGTCAGAACACTATCCATTCTAGTAACAGAGACGGCTCGTTTTCGTCAGAAGTGGAGGATTTGCAAGAACAAGTCATTAAACTTAAATCTATGTTGTCTACTAAACGAGAACAAATAGCCACGCTACGTACAGTATTAAAAGCAAATAAGCAGACTGCAGAAGTAGCCCTGACTAACTTAAAAAGTAAATACGAGAACGAGAAAACAATAGTCAGCGAAACTATGATGAAACTACGAAACGAGCTGAAGGCTCTGAAAGAAGACGCGGCTACCTTCGCCTCCTTGAGGGCCATGTTTGCCGCTCGATGCGAAGAATACGTTACCCAGCTGGACGAACTCCAACGCCAACTGACGGCGGCAGAAGAAGAGAAAAAGACTCTCAATTCACTTTTACGTCTGGCAATACAACAAAAATTGGCACTTACCCAAAGATTAGAAGATCTGGAAATGGACAGAGAACGAACCCACATGAGACGTCACACGGGACGATCTAGGCCATCCTATCCACGGACGAGTGGAGGACATCATCATTTGCCTCCTGGGGCCAGTGCCTTTTCTTCTCATCAAAACTACGGTCATGGACAATACTATCAACGTAGAGACTACTAGAATATTTTTTTTTATATTGCCTTGCTTAACAAATCATGGATTTAATTAATTTTGGTGTTTTTTTTTTTAAGTATTTACAACAGTATAATTTATTACTTTTGGTAGAAGAGAATCCCAGAATAATTTGTTGTTGAAAGCTATTTTAAATCTTTTTATTGTCGTTTTTCAACAATGCTTATCAAATTGTATTGCAATTATAAGATTTGGCATTATCAGTAAAATGTACATACTTTACTATGTAATCAAACAATGTTGTTGTTGTCCACTGTTGTTTTTTATACAGAATAAATGTTAAAATCCTTTAATTCAAATTCCCTAACACATTCCTACAGTTTACATAATTGTTTCTAGCAAATTAAACAAGTTTTGCTTTTATTTCAGTTGGATGTTTGTTGTTCCTGCATCCACATTCCAAACGTGCCTAAATAAAGCATTCTTTTCTTTGTAAATTCAGAAAGTTTACAGATCTATTTTTACAACTCCGATTCAAAGCCGAGTTTGTAACTTATTTCGAAGCTTATTGTGCGAAAGATAGCAAAGTATGCACTGTGTTTTGTGTGCCTTTGAATGAACAGTTACTGAAATTTTAACACATATCTTGTTAACTTTGAGAGTAGATTATTTGTAATAGAGTTCTATGCAATGCTGTTTAGACACTGCCCCCTTCTTTGTTGGAATGAACAGGTGGGAACAATTAACAGAAAGGGACCTGTAAGGAGTAGAAATAAAAGTGTGTGTAATTGTTGAACTGCTTGATTGTTTTCTTTGAATGTACTAAGGAAACACATATTATATGATGATATTTAAACTTTGAATTTTTATTATTATTTTTTTCTTTTTAATCATATATATATATCAACTGACATTTATGTTCAGATTGATTTGTAAAAACTGCAAATCAATCTCAAGTCATAGTTAATACTTGAAAACTTACATAGCTTGATGAATGTTACTTCAATGCAAGTTTATTTCCAGTTATCAAAACACGTTCCAATGAAAACTTCCATTAAATTTATTAACTGACTGTGCCACTGTACACTATTTATTGTGAAACCTGCTACATCAAACTCATGCAATGCAGTTTTGGAAATGGTTACTGCATATCACACTTTCCAACAACAGTACACAAATCTCTATTACCAAAACATTACTTTTTTCTTTCTGCAGAATTCCAGGATTTTTGTACAAAAAACAACTTCCTTTAGCTGATAAAACATGATAGGAAAATGCAGGATGGGAAGTTTTCTAGGAAATTCCCACAATTGCCACATGTAACATTACCCTGTATTGATTAACAGTGTTTGATATATGACAGGTTTCACACTTATTCTCACTAACATTTACTTGTTATCATAAAAAGCATATTCTTGTATTAAAAATAAACATTAAAAATGAATATATATTTATATATATACGCTACCCCCAATGGTCATTAGATTAAACTCTAAAACAACCACCCCCACGGTTGTCCGTATTTGAAGGAACATTGGGAAGACAAATTATGTGATACAGGATAATGGGCAGCTAAACTTCCACAAAATCTGAGCTTGCAATACAAAAACACTGACTAATCAAGGTATCTACCAAAATAAAAGCACAAGAACAATTCTTCTGGTATTACTCATTCTTTTTAGCACCATAATTCTTACCAACAATTCCGATTTCGTATACAAGTCTAACAGATTAACAACTTTGCTTTCGAATCTTTGTGTACTGTTAATTGAAAATCTATATTGGCAGTGGCAAACACCTTCCATAGAAACACACACTTGACAACAGTCACCCGTCTGATTTTTTTTTAATGTATAATTCCCCGTGACCTTATATATCTGGTCCAGTAAATGTGGCATGATGCATACATTAAAACATAAGTTACAACAACATCCACAATACAATTTGCAAATTTGCTGAAGTTATGAGAATGCTTTAGTATTAGAGAAGAACTATTTTAAACACAATGATCAAAATACAATGATAAAAGTATTAAACAATCCAACTACAGAAATGAAGCAATGATTCCATTGGTCATTAATGAGTGAATTATCCATCAAGATAGATTTGAAGTGAATTGTCTTTACTAGTACATGTTACACAGAACAGCCATTACAGCCCGTAGCAGAAATTACAATTCGTAGTGTGCAGTCTCCTACTGGTGCCCTTCCTGTCTTGCTTTACCTGAAACCTATTGAATTTTTATTCTATTAAAATTTCTTTTTTTATACGAATAAATAATTTATATTTAAAAAAATTATCATATTCATATATCACCATCCTTACAACTACCACGAGAGATGTTCAAAAATCTTTGCACTACTAACATTTTTATACTGGCAGATGTTAATTGACATTGTTATAAAAACCTTAGTTATTTTATTAGATATAAGCAGGAATTAATTAGTGTAATAAGAGCAAAATGATGGATGCATTGTGAAAATTTCCATAAATCTTATATCGAAATGAAAAATTTCTGGAGGAAGAAAAATGCCCAAATAATTGAATTTACAGAAAAGAATATGCTCTTCTTTAACTAATTTTTTATATAACAACAAAATAAATCAAATTGTTTTTATTAATAATACTATATTTTCAATTTAATTTTGCAGTGATTATTGATATGTATTAGAATAGTTAATGTTTCTTGTTACAGATAATTTAAATAACTATCACTGAATGCTCTTCTGAATATAATTTATAAAAATATCTTAATAGGTAAATTAATCAAATTTAAACATTTTTGTCTATTTAGTTTCAGTAAAATGATTTTTATTTAGTCTGCCAAGCCAAATAAAAAATATTTTATTGTAATTGACAAATACTATTATGAAGTTCAAAGAAATAAAAAAAATTTTTTTCAGAGAGAACAAGCTTTAACAGACAATGATATGAATGCAAAGAAAACAAAATTGAATAACTACAGTCATAATTGCAAGTGACTAATTTTTAATCAAGGGCAATATGATCATGTCTGCCGTTACTCATTTTCCAATCATCAGGGGGGAAATCACAGATGATTTGTTTTCTAGAATAGCACTTTACAGTATATCAGACAAACTATTATCTATTTATGCTTTTAATAGAAAATATTAGACTAGAAAACTGTTTTTGATTTTAATAATACGTTTAAATTTTCACTGCCTTAATTTGTTTAAAATTTAACTTAAAATTTCTCTCTCTTTATTGAAGATTATAAATTATATTAAAAATTCGTAAGAGCAAGGAATGTTTGTTAATATGAATGGAAGACATCATATTGAATTTCAAAATAAATAACCTAACTGTGGTTTAGTACAATTTTCTTCATACCGCTATTTA
>NW_019386414.1:78023-79714 GCF_000671375.1 Centruroides sculpturatus | reverse complement strand
TCCGAAAATAAGAAACTTCTATGAAGACTTTTAACTGTTTACTTATTTAAATTGTGGAATTTTTCTCCCTGTACTTTCAATAATGGGCTTTCAAAACGAATTGATTATTCATGTAAGTTAAATCAAACACCAGCAAATATATTGATTAGAAAGGACTTTACAATGAACGAAAACATTCAAATATTTTAAATTGATTCTAATTTAGTTATATAAGACGGCCGGATGACCGAGACGGTTGCCCCAGAACATTTTGAATGCCCTTCTTCCGTCATTCGGCGGCTCCACTGCGAGCCTAGCCAAACTCACAATGGGTACGATTAAAATTGATGTTTTTAGTGCCCGGCGGGCATAAAATCTAAAACATACGAGTTACATAACCTCGAAAAAAATATATCAGATACTGTTTAAAGACCAACGTCTTGTTGATACAGACCAACCTTCACTTTTGCCTGGTCCTGCAATGTTTTAAATGATGTCGTATTGGGCATAGTTCCGGGATTGTTTAGAAAATAATAATGTCTGTAGTAGTGTTGTAACGAATAGTATATTCGGCTTGATTAACGCACGTACGAAAATTCGCGCGCAAACCGCGTTATGGCAAAGATCCCGCTCTCTATTGGCCCACTATCACTACGATTCGCCAATCCCGTTAATTCTTGGCAGTTCTAGCGTACAGACAACAGTGTCATGGAAGAATGTGATAAATAATGATATCAAATGTGGATAACAATGAAATGACCTACAGGAAAAAGAACACAGAAGGACCACGAAGTGAAAATGTGAAAATAAATATGAAATTGAGTTGATAACATAATCGAACGAGTCGAGGCAGCTTATTGGCCCGAAATTCGCGACCGTCAATACCAAACAATTGTTGTCATAAACTTCGGAAAGCTNCTGCTAAACTAATTTTTTTGCAATGTTTTATTAATAAATATTGAGAGTATAAGTCAATATCATCATCATAATTTTATTTTTAAATACAATATGGTCATATTAAAACAGTTATATGTTTAATTATTTTATCATCAGATAGAAAAATGAAAAAAATTACATTTGTTTTAGATCTGGATTGCCAATATCATTTATAAATATCCATGTATAGTTCGTGTTCTTGGTATCCACTCGTTTAAACCACTTGTTACAAACTTTACACATAAACTCTTTGAACTGCATCATGAACCATCCGTTGATGTTTACACTACATTTTGCTTTCCTCTGCTTATTTGCAGGAAATCTAAACGAACGAATGTCTGTAGATTTACTTTTACAATTTTGTGCCTCACAATAACCCAGTGTCTAAAGATTTCAGTATTTATATATGTAACTAGCCGCAAGGACCCGCTTCGCTGGGTTTTTAAAAAGTAACGATAGTGAAGATTAAGATAATTACATTATAGCCAATCTTATCCGTTTTCACACAATGCAAGAATTAGGTCTCCCGTTTCCAGTCTAATTAGAGACCTGGTCCCAATTCTATTTCTAAACGTCTCCTGTTCACGTCAAGTCAAACGAACTATTTTCAACGTTTCTGGAACGTTTACAATCGTTCTATAATCGAATTAAATTCGAACAAATTTGAACAAAACATTCGAAATAGAAAGCCACTTTCAACCACTTTCAAGCCCATATCTCCCGCACCCTTATAGCTATCGAGACGCAACCACCCCTATGCACGAATGGAGACTTGG
>NW_019386414.1:49888-74973 GCF_000671375.1 Centruroides sculpturatus | reverse complement strand
CATTTACATAAATTCTCTAAAAATTTTAATTGATGAAATTCATTTTCCGAAAATAAGAAACTTCTATGAAGACTTTTAACTATTTACCTATTTAAATTGTGAAATTTTTCTCCCTATGCTTTCAAAGCGAATTGATTATTCATGTAAGTTAAATCAAACACCAGCAAATATATTGATTAGAAAGGACCTTAGAATGAACGAAAACATTCAAATATTCTTAATTGATTCTAATCTAGTTATATAAGACGGCCGGATGGCCGAGACGGTTACCGCAGAAAATTTTGAAGGCCCTTCTTCCGTCAATCGGCGGCTTCACTGCGGGCCTAGCCAAACTCACAATGAGGACGATAAAAAAAATGATGTTTTTAGTGCCCGGCGGGCATAAAAAGTAAAACAAACAAGTTACATAACCTCGAAAGAAATATATCAGATAATGTTTGAAGACCAATGTCTTGTTGATACAGACCAACCTTATTTTGCTCTTAATGTTTATTAATAAGCTGTATTCATTGTCATAATTACTTAGTGTTTTTAAATCCTGATAATGCTCAACGAAGTCAGGAAATGTAACTTATGTTATTTTAATAAAATTATTTAATCAATGAATGAATGAATGAAAAAGACCAACCTTCACTTTTGCCCGGTCCTGGAATGTTTTAAATGATGTCGTATTGGACATAGTTCCCGGGATTGTTTAGAAAATAATAATGTCTGTAGCCATTGTTCTAGAAATCATGTTTTTATGGAATGCCCGAACAAAGGAGAGCAACCTACGTGTGTCAATTGTCGACAAAATCACATTGAAGAACACGGACACAATGCCAGAGACTCTGTAAAGCAGATCAAAGAGTAAAATCGAATTTAATCAACAGAACCGACTATGGGTCTGAGTAATTGAAGTGGTATTTATATAATGCAAATCAATTTTCAACGAAGTATTGCTGCCTTCTTTGTTACCTAATGAAATTTATAACTTTGATTTGGTTCTAGTTCAAGAACCATATTGTTTACGAGATCGGCCTGCTTCTTTTCCTGAATTTTTGCTGTCATCAAAGGTACCGTTAACACTCCATGGACAATGACTATTGTTCCTCGTAGTCATATTCCTGTTCTTCACTTAGCTTCTTTTAGCTCTGAGTACATAGTTTGTATTGAAACATACATTCATACCACGAAATACATTATAATTAATGTGTACTGCGCAGAACATCAGCAGTATTTTGGTTGGTCTTCAACACATAGTTGAGACTTATCCATCCTCTAACTTCATTATCGCCGGCACTGGCGTAGTGTAGTAGGGGCGGCAAAATTTCACAATAAATAATAATGTCTTGTAAAAATTTGAACCATTTCATTTCATATTTTTGTCGTACCTACGATTCGGACCAATTGAAATGAACACGGAATTTTTCATTACTTATTCTGTGACGAAACTAAATTTTAGTCTTTTAAATTGAGATACCTAAATAAGGGGGCGGCGAAATTTTCCTCTGTCCCGGCGGCTGACACCCACGCTACGCTACTGATCGCCGGTGATATTCTCATTCTCTGGCTTGAGGTGGGGATGCGCTTGATGACAGAGGCAGAGCTTTTGAGGAATTTTTGGCATTAAATAACATGCTCATTATAAATAATCTTCATTCTCCACCCACTTTCAATAATAATCGTTATTTTTCTTTGGTGGATACTACGTGTTCTGGTCGTTGCTTTAATTCCATCGCTGATTGACAGGTATTAAATAAAGATAACCTTTCCGACCACGCTTTCATCACATTCAGCATACATGACTGTGTAGAGGGGAACCTTTGGTTTGTAGGGCATGATTCAATCCTGCTCGATCAAATTAGTGTGATATTGCTGAATACCTCGGTTCTACCTACAGTCGATCTTTCAGATTGCTCTACGAAAGAAGAGGTTGAACATGCTATTGATAATTGCATTCACCGTATTAATTTGGCTTGTGAGAAATTTATTCCTAGGACCACTCCCAAGCGCAGACTGGTTCCCTGGTGAAATGCAGAGCTGTCTGCACTACTTAAAGTTAACATTCATTTACATCGCAGATACAAACATTGTCGTACTACATCTGTGAAAGAACAGTTATCTACAGCACTAACGCATGTACAGCGCTGTGACCAGTATCTACAGCACCAACGTATGTACAAAGACAGGATTTTAAAAGTTAAATTACAGTCTTGGAAAAAGTACTGTACTCGTGCTTCTGGAAACCCATGGGGTATCTTACGAAAATGTGTACCCGGAAACTAAAAACGACCATGATTCAATGTTACCAACAATTTATATGAAGCTGCTAATGCCTTACTGGACACCTTCTGTGTGGAAGACTCTGAAGAAGATGATACTACATGGCACCAGAACTTGCGTGCCCTTAGATCTTTTCCATTCTCCTCTACGAACTCTCCCCCTTTTACATACAGAATTTAAAAAATATACTATATAGAAGATCACGTGAAAAAAAATGTTAAACATGTAAACACTGTCAGAACCCACAAAAGAATGTGTTATACCAGAAAATTTTGAAGCTGAAAATATGCCTGTAAACAATACAGAAATGAATTCATTATATAATATATCTGGTTATTTAATAACAAGTATAGAACAAACCTCAAAAACTTGTAACAAATGTATTACATTAGTAGGATCCAAAGAATGTCCTCTATTAGAATATTCAAAATTAGTTGAAATTAAAAGTTTTATAAAAATTCCATGTGTTTTGTAATAATAAAACTTTTTATGTTTTTAGATATGAAAGATATTTTCCACCTATATTATAATTTGGTGGAAAATCAAAACATTAATTAATTAAGAAAATTTTATTTGAAAAAATTTAACAAATATATTAAAAATGACCATACTTAATAACAGTCTTCTCAAAAATACTGGAGTAAGCCTTTTGAATTGTATGTATGGTTGAGCCAATATAAATTAAGTCCCCGTGGAATCTATCATCCCTAAGAGAAATAGAGTATACTCCTGGGGCTCTGCTAAGATCTATTTTATCTTTTGCACTGCATAGAAGCTTGTAAATTGTACCGGATCTCCTGTACCATTCTGGTTTGCAATATCCTTGTATAAAGTGTTCAAACGTTAATTGAACTGAACTATGGTGCACCTGGAGCCTGCGATGCGTTGTTGGCCTCTGTTAGAAGTAGACTGGGTGTTGGAAATGCTGTGTGTTGCAAGTTGGTTGGCGTAGGTGCAGGCTAAACTACGAACCATGTTTCTTCTGTAGCCGTGTTCAACCGCTATATATCTTCTATATGTTGTAGCTCAAGCAGTGTCGTGCCTACTGGTGTGATGAGTGAAGAGAATAACTTTAAAGACTGTGAGACGGTGGCGTGTGCGTGGAAATACCTGTTTGAGAAATGTGAACAAAGTCAGTGTAAGAACAAACAACTGTAACTTCATTTTATTTAAAGAAAAAAAGGAGTTTTTACAATATAAAGACAGGACATTAAATATACAAAAAAATTATTAATAATAAAATCTCCAAAAGCTTTCCCGGGAGAGAGAAGAGTTACGTCAGGCCAACACCCAGCTTTACCTTTGCATGTTGCATAAGCATGCGTACGTTGTATATTCCAACATTAAATCCTGTCAAATTAGTAAACACAGTAGTAGTTTTGACAAACCGAATATCTATTTCATTAACTATGACTGATTTCAAAATTTTCTATATGAATTTTATTATGAGGAGGAAAAAGCTTTTTTTAGACCCAAATGGGTTCATGGATAAATAAATTACAAGGACAAAACTAACATAATAGTACACTTATTAAATTGTGCTATTATGTCAATTTATTATACCTTAAAAATTTATTATACATACAAACAAATTATATACATAATACAGTAATAATAATTATTTGCGCTATTAAAATTTACATTAAGTGAGAAATTTTTCTATGTTTTTTACTTTATATTGACAAAATAAATGATTGATTAATCGTTTGCATGAAAAAATGCAATAGACAGGTAACAAAAAAGTGCAAAAATCTGGAGGTCAAGTAGGACTTGTGACCAGCATTGTTGCATCCTATCATCAATGTAACAGAACACTGATTTAATATAATATCCATTATTGAAAAATAAACATCCATGTTTGGGTTTGTTAATTGTTCACATACACTGCTTTCTGCCCAGTACATCAATTGGCAAAGCTTATAGTTTTGCCAATTTGATGAATGAGATTTCATGAATGTAAATGTGTTCTCTGGTGCAGCATCTTCAGGATTTGCTGTTAATATATTTTTGCATTCATCACAACCAAGTGATGGCAGTAGACAATAAATAATGCAACCTCTTAAATAAGGATGCACCGATAAGCAAAATGCCGATTACCAATTAATCAGCCATGCATTATCGGCCAATTAATGTTAATAATTTATTGCATTAATAGTGAGATCCTGGAGTTAATTATACAGTTAATTATAATGAGGGGAGAAAACACATTTTTCTCCACCTGGTATTTCCATCTCCCTCGGGTCAGGTAAACAAGAGACGATCGAATATCCTCGCAAAATCAACAATCTCTTCCTTTGTTTCTAAAATAAATCTCAACACTTAATTGTTGACGCATGGAAACTTCGACATTGTTTAAAAAGCTGAAGTGTTTCTGTGTTTAACAGAAACAAAATATATTTCTTTAACCGCTGATATTTGGACAGCAACTACAAACAATTCTCCTTTTTTAAGTGTAACAGCCCACTGGTTGAAGGATGATTTTCAGCAGGAAAGAGCTGTTTTGCAAATTGTTTCCTTTGAAGGTTCCCACACAGCTACACGAATCAGTGAACAGTTAAAAATTGTTCTTGAACAGTATAAGTTGACAAGTGATAAGATATTCTTAGTACTGAGATTCTGCAGCAAATCTGGTAGCTGGAATTAGGAATTGCAACTTAGAAGCATTATCATGCTTTTTACATATGCTGCAGCTGACACTAAACAAATGCATATTTTCTGAACAAGATGTGAAAACTATAATCACAGTTAATAGAAATATTGTCACACATTTTAATCATTCTGCTGTAGCTGTAATCAAATTGGAAAATTTGCAAGAAAAGTTAGGTTTGCAGAAACACAAATTAATTTGAGATGTTCCTACTCGCTGGAATTCTATATACTACATGTTGGAACAGCAAAAGGCTCTTGTCACATATGCTATAGATCAGGGGTGTCCAACCCGCGGCCCGCATGCGGCCCAAAACAAGTTCCAATGCGGCCCAATAAACGTGTAAACAAAACCGACAAATTCTTTTATTTTTTTATTTATTTATTTCAACGGCATAAACTAAAAAAAAAAAAAATTCACAAAGCTGTAAACTTTTATACATATTTTATTTTTGAGTGAAAAGGAAATATTTTCAAATACTTGGAGATGTGTGAATGACGAAGGAATA
This sequence comes from Centruroides sculpturatus, assembly GCF_000671375.1. Lineage (NCBI taxonomy): Eukaryota > Metazoa > Arthropoda > Arachnida > Scorpiones > Buthidae > Centruroides > Centruroides sculpturatus. Next base: position 69,553 of record NW_019386414.1, on the reverse strand, counting down.
CTAAATAAAGCTGAAGTTGTGACTCAAAGGATTAGAGACCCAAATTTGAGAAAAGGAGAGAAAAACCAAAAGATAAAAAGTAGTGAGGAAAGTTGGAAAATTAAGGGTCAATATTTGCATAACAGAAGGTCTATTTAACCTTTCTCACTACTTTTTATCTTTTGGCCTTTCTCTCCTTTTCTCAACTTTGGGTCTATAATCCTTTGAGTTCCAACTCCAGCATTATTTAGTATTCTTTCCAGCATTGAAAGATCATTGAAAGATTTGGCTACCCTTTTTTCAGTTTGGCGTAAAAATTATCATTTCGCGCATTGGCTACTTTCAGGGCTACATATTATTTATAAATATATTAGTCGAATAAAAATGCAATTTAAAATGGTGTTTTGTCGTTTTCTATTAATTAGAGACCCAAATAAAACAAATATTTGTGTTTTTCAAATTATTTTTTGTTTGTTTCCTTTATAATAAATGAATTTATTTATTTCTAAGTAAAAATTGAAAGGGCCTGTAGAAGTAATTTTTTAAAATATCCTTGTTCGTGATAAAGTTTTAATACTTATTACTATAATCTAGACATGTTAATCCTTAAATATACTTGTATATTTAAGGATTGGGTCACAAATATATTATATATACTTGTGGCCCAAAACTCCATGACTTCTTCCAATGTGGCCCAGAAGAACAAAAAGGTTGGACACCCCAGCTATAGATAATAAAATTCCTACGTCGAGCCCATATCAGTGGTCTCTCATTGAAAAAATTGTTCTACTTGTAAAACCATTCAAAGAAATTACTGTGGAAAGGCAGCAAACGAGAAGCCACTTCATCTTCAGTAATTCCCACAATAGAGACTCTGAAATTATTCTTATCAAAAGCAAAGATCAGTAGTTCCTTTAGTGGCATTAATATCACAACAGAAGAACTAGAAAATCCAATAAAAACAAGATTTTCAGCATGTATAGAAAACAAGTCTTTATGCTTGTCACTTTTATTAGATTCAAAATGAAATTTCAAAAATAGGATATACTAGAGGAAATAAAAATACGGGCAATTGATAACTTAGAAGATGTTCATAATTTAAAATCTCAATAAGAATTAAATTCTGAAGATTCTACTTCTGGAGGTGATCAAGATGGAGGTGAATTTCTAAGTTTTTCTGATTTATTTGATGAATTAGCTACTGGTAAACAAAAGAATGAAGAATAGTATGTTTTTAAAAAGAAAGAAAAAACGAGACAAACAAACGTTTTGATCAAGAATTAGAAACATATTTATATTTACCCCTTAAACAAAGACATAGTGACCTATTTTTGTGGTGGAAAAGTTTAAAAGAACTTTTTCCTAATTTGAGCAAAATAGCTATGAAATATTTAAGTGCCCCAGCATCTTCCATTGAAAGTGAAAAAATTTTCAGCATTAAAGGCAACATTTATGAGCCGGCAAAAAATAGGTTTTGCCCTGAAAATGGTGAAATTCTCATGTTTTTGCATTACAATTTAAGGGTTTTACAGTTTTGAATATTAAATATTTATATGTTTTATATGTTTAAAGTTTAAACTTATAAAACAAATAAAAATTTAATTTCTCTTCTTAACCTATTCAATACTCTGTTTTTTATTTAAAGTGTAAACTTTATATTATATGTTATATTATACTTATAATATGTATCGATAAAAGGAATAATTTGAATTGTAAAATTTTTTTAATATTCAATTTGTCATGTAATAAATAATAAATATATAACAGAAATTTATTAGTTTTTATTACTAGCATTGTACGTAACATTCTAACAAAAATACCAAAATGTAAAATTGGCCAATTATCGAAACCGATTAATCGGCCAAGTGGCCGATAAGGCCAATTACCGATTACTTACCGATTAATCGGTGTATCCTTACTCTTAAATAGTGTAGAATAAACTTAAATGTTTCTGGTGCACAACAATCATGATCTAATAATTCACTACACTATGATCTCCATAGGACAGGCTTGGATTACACAGCAAATTTTGTAAATGTTCTTCCAATTGTCCTTGAACTTCCTTAAATGGTTTTTATGACTCCAAAGACTTTTCAAAGTAATAAGGGAAGATCCAGGATCAGTTTGAACCGATGCTCGTTTGGGATAATGAACCAAACTGTACACAGTCATCAGTCTGTACAGGTATAAGAACTGTACTGTTATGGGATGAGAATTTCTTCCACTTCCTTCTCTTATCATTCCAAAGAAACACTAATTGAAAAGGAAACATAAGTTAAGACTTTAATACAAGATTATACAATCATTACACTAAGTCAGTTTTACCTCTAATGGGTCCTGATTAAAGTGAGCTGTCAAGATGTAATATGAGTTTGGAAGCAATTGTTTGATGAGTGCTAAGATACTAGTCAGCATCAAGCATAGATTTTCTGGCTCAAAAATTTCTTTTTATCACTATTTCCAATATGTAATCTGAATGTTTCCCATCTATTTAACTATTCTAGAGATTCTTCGATAACCTATTTAAAAAAAAATTGTTAATTAAAACATTTATAATTTTTCCTAGTGAATCATTACTATTTGATTATTACTTGAGATCATTTGAATCAGGTCTGATTCCATCCTGTGGCAATCTGCACTTCAACCCCTTACACTCAAAAATTTACGCTGTCAAAACCCTCAGGCTCACCAACATGTATTTCAGTCACTTTGAGACATGCCTTTAATCCCTTTGGTAATTTGGAATCTTCATCAACAACTGTTTTAAAATGCTGCAATTTTACCCTTTCTTCAGGAAACTAAAAGTAAAAAAGCAGAATAATGCAATGGCTTATAAATTAGGTGAAAACACTTTATTTTCTTAGTTTTATCTGGAAGTATCTACTTTTCAAAAGATTGTTTCGCATACATTTTAAAATATGTGGTACATCAATAATAGCCAGTACTTGTCTATCTGCAGCAGGGTTTGTAAATGAGCATTGTATATTATTTGTGTCTGCACAAATTCCTAGAGCTTTTAAAGCTGCTTTGTTTGTGCTGGCACCATCAAAAACTATTACATTGACTATTGCACCACACTGTTCTAAATGAAAAATTGTTTTCAAAATAAGTTTTGTAAAAGTAGAGCCTAGGACAGAGCTTTTTGAACAGAATGTGCCAATACATTGTACCCAACTGGCAAAGTGAGGTCTGAACATAAATACTAGGACACGATCACCTGCTGTAAATTCATTCTGTAGCAACACACAATCAACAAGTCCAATCATTTCACCAGTAGCTTTTGAAAGTTCTATATGTTTTTGAAGTGTGATTCATCAAAAATTAAATACCTGCATATATCTTTTACATCATTTATGTACCTTAGTTTATCATCATTAATAATTTGTTGTCTTTATGTTTATTAACTTTTATAAATCCTCTAATATAATATTTTAAAACTCTAATTTATTTATAACTTTTGCATTTCTCGTCAATCATCAGAAATACCTACTTTCAATTCACATACTTTGCACAGAGGACAAGGGCCTGGCAAAGGTTAAAAGTCCATTTACACACAACAGTGACGTGATGGCACAGTGCAGTGAATTTTTGCCTGTGGGAAATCGTTGATCTAGTTTTAAACCACCCTGTCCAGACTGATCCGTCACAGTGCCGTGATCGTACCGCAAAAGTACATTTGACGGGAACGATATTTTCACCGACGGTAAATTTTGTTTTCCAACGGATGACGAACATTTAATTGAAATGGTGCATCAACACCCTGTTCTACTTGATTTATCTCATTCAAAATACACAGACATTGGGTACAAAATGAATATTTTCTCTGTTTTGTTTAATAAAATATGAATGTTGGAACATTCGAAAATATTCAAAAAATGTAGATTTGTCATCGTAATTTTTTATAGAGTATAAAACTCCCATTCTGTTGATATTTTTTGTCCACGCTCGATGTACCCACTTGCAGCACTATCTCAATTGCATTTCTTTTTCTTCTTCATCCAAACATATAACTTTCATAGCCAATTCATCCTCAGAAAAGTCCACGACCACTCACCGACAACGCAGTCACGTCACCGTTGCGTAAATACTCGTCACCGTCACCAAACGGTCACCGTGCCGGCATGCCACCGTTACGTGTAAATGGACCCTAAGGCCATAGCCAATTAAAACACAGAGTCTGAGAGACCTACTGCGACTCAGCAAGGACAAAATGTCATACAACTCACTGAGGCTTAAGATTACATATTTACCTTCGGCATTGTCTTTTCGGGATCGCTTCCTAGACGGTTCTTCATTTCTTGTGACATCGCGTTGATCGTTTTTGAGGTTCAGACTTACTAACGTACTTAGGACAATTAGGAAAGTTTGATGGATACGCATCCGGCGTTAATGTCCAGCGATCTCGTGGAATTTCCACTTTCTCCCCATTTATAACATGGGAGAAGGTTTTTAAAATAAATTTACTATCAAAATGTACGTCACAAACGTAACATTTAGTTGTTAACATCTTGTCGTGTCGTGGAATGCATCGCGTCCACTCTTCGACCTTATCGCTAGGAACACGGAAGAAATGTCTCTTCTCGTTCGACGACCTATATCCTGCCTTGCATCCTGGCGCAAAGCACGTTGGCATTTTTATGTAGTGTAAAAAAAACAATTATAACAGGTCGAAATCACAGATTTCTACATACACAAAGCAAGAACAAAGCTCGTCTGTCAACCGAAGCGCCAACCAGCGGCAAATATTGGCTGTAGCTAAGTTTGAAGATAAGACCGGTTAATCTACCGACTCTGCTCTGAGCTAAAAAAAACTATTTATATAAAATTATTTATAAAATAATTTTATTAAATTACAAAAATTATATGAAATTATAAATCCGATATTAAAAAAAAATGAAATAAATTTTTTATTCTAAAATTAATGTAGGTGGCGCATGGTGACTTTACGTCTGTTTAGCACGAAAAAAATGCTTGTTGGAGCATTTTCGGAACTGCAATTAATGGGGCGCATTTCCTTCGACGACGACCGAAAAAAGATGCGAAATCAAAAACGTGAAATGAATATTTAACGAATGTCCTTCTACAAAAATCCGGTTATTCGTACGTGTACATGAATGAATGCATTAAGTCTGCAGATTGACAAGTTTCTTTTAAGGTATTATTAAGTATTTTTCTTGCTAAAACTATTATATTTTTTCGAATGTTGCGGTTATTAATATATTTTTTAACTTCGTACGGGTGGAAAATTATATAAATTGAAATTTTGCCCCTTCAGTTCGTACTACATACAGTAAACAATGTTGTAGTGGGAAGGGCTAACCCCAGTGTTGCCAACCTTCTGTGGTGAAAACCCCCTAAACACGCTTGAAATTCCCCTTAAAACTAATGGAGTTCCCTCTAAAAACTGAAACAAATTCTCTCTAAACGGGTTTGCTGTCGGTGCAATGCACATAAAAATATATTAGTGTTTTGACAATTTGGAGAAACGAGTTTTTAACTTTAGGCATGGGCAAAGTCGAGTGAAAGTGGGATGACAAATCGGTCCGCTACTGATCTTTGTCGTGAGATTCTCTCGTGAGAACGGTTGCGAATTGTGTGACTTTCGGAAGCTCCTACCGGTTGCCAAACTCTACCGGCCGATGCGGGCAGACTTTACGTTTCTCCCAAACTGTTTCCTCTTCTTGCCGATTTCTTGTTAGAGTTAGGGAAAATCTCCTAAGTCGGCATCGTTGGCTAATCTCCGTTCTCGAGTTTTTGGGAAAAAGTCCGTCGAGAGAAGGGAAGTTGGGGATTTTTCCCCCACGTATGGAGAATAATTGCTTGTAGTGGTTCTTATCTCTATAAAATTTAGTTTTTACTAACAGAAAATAAAATCTCTAACACTGCTTTTTATTAAGAAAGAAACATTCCAGGTATTTTATTTGTTAAAAAAGAGAATATCTAATGAGACCTGCTAAGAGGCAAGAGGGGCCCGCTCTACATATGGTCCCGTACGTGCTCTCCACAGCCATTTGTAGTATAATGCATATTTCAATTTTTCTTCATAATTTTGTTGGAGAAAGTGTATTATTTCATTTCATTTATTCTGTACATAATTTTATTAATGAATGGAATTTTTGCCCAGTCATTTTAAATTTACGATATTTCAGTTGCGATTATGTTTTGGCTCTCTTAAAATTTATTAGTCATGATAATTTGATACTTGACAATTTAAAAAGTTTTATAGATTCATGATATTATTATTTTTTACATATTTATTAAGCTAAATATTTGTTAATATTCAATAAATAATATTCACTGATACTTATGAATTATAAATGGAATATGTTTGATTTATAAATTGCAAAGAATAACAATAATTTATTAAAATTTACACACACTTTTTTAATTGATTCAGCTATTCAGTTTATGAATTATGAACATAGGAAAGTCATTAAAAATACTCAATTTTAATTTAGATATGCAAAACATGTGTTCTAAGCAAAGAAAACTGCAAAGAAAAGATTATCTGAATAGAGGATGATTAGGAATTTAAAAGATACTTCAAAAATTATGCTTTTTTCAAATAAACATTTTTCCAAAATCTACCAAAATATAAATTTTCAAAACAAAAGTATCAAAAATATAAAGAAAGGAAACTTTTGGAAATTAGAATGCCGCTACATTCTATATGTAGAACAGTTATTTTGTTTTACATTTCCTGAAGAGGGCCAATAAAATAGTGGCTGGAAAATGTTTGAATACTGAATTTGGGTGTTTCTTTGCTGAAAATTCTGCTTTTAGGTGTGATTCTTTGCATATATAGTTCCAGTTTGTGTACAATAATTGTGTTTTGTTTAGATAAAGGAAATAAACGAAAAATATTTTCTTAATAATTCAAACTATATGCGCTATTGGCCTTTTGCACCAAAATAAGACGGTTAATAGAATTAAGTAAATGTGGTATTTAATTTAGCCATTGAAGAGTAGATCATTTGAAAATCACTAAAATATCATTTTAACAAGATAAGTAAACAACATAATTAATTGTTTCAAAGACAAGAAATTTGCAAAATGAGAGTGGTAGTTCTCTCATATCAGATCACTGAGTGACTGAGGGATGCAGGCTGTGCGTGCCTGATTTACATAATTCTCACCACTAAAATGCATTGCAATGCTTTTTGCTTAAAACTCAATGGAGTCAACTTACAACACTGTTTTCTATATGTGCCACGAATATGAAGAGGTGAGTGAAAGAACGGGTTAAAATTTCAATTTACAGAATTTTTCACTTGTACCTTTAACATTGCTTTATCTTTAAACAGTAGTATTGTGAATTCTAAATATAAGCTTAAAGGCTTAAAGTTTTATTTCTTATACTTAGGAAAGTCAATTCAATTTATTTCATTAATTTTATACAAAATTCAAGGAGTAAGAACATACTTTATAGTTTGAATTCTAGAACAATGGTCGGCAACCGGTTGTCCATGGAGAAATTTGAACATTGATCAACCAAAGGTTATGCGAAGTATTACGAAAGAAATGCAAAATGCTTAGTTGCTTTTTTCACTCATTGGGGTTTTTTTATTCAAATCTAAAACCAAAAACAAAATGACTCTTATCAATAAATAATGATTAATAAACAATATTATGAGTGCGATTGTCGTCCTTCATGGAAAAGCGCAAAGAATCCATAAACTTGTTTGAAACTAGTAGCCATGAACTTTAGGCTTGCATTAATTTGTTATAATTAAACATGTGAGTTTCCTATTAATATAGTGAAATTGAACTTTTATTATCATTATTCTGCAGATTTTGTATCATTTAAAAAAATTCATGATAATTGTCAGGATTCAAAATTGTGTCTTTAGTGGTACGTGAGGTGAGAAAGGTTGCCGACCGCTGTTCTAGAACATATAGATGAGAAAAAGATTTTTCCAGCAGAAACCATTTATATCTTTCTGAAATGTAGATCATCCCTCTNTTATACTTAGGAAAGTCAATTCAATTTATTTCATTAATTTTATACAAAATTCAAGGAGTAAGAACATACTTTATAGTTTGAATTCTAGAACAATGGTCGGCAACTGGTGGTCCATGGAGAAATTTGAACATTGATCAACTGAAGGTTATGCAAAGTATTACAAAAGAAATGCAAAATGCTTAGTTGCTTTTTTCACTCATTGGGATTTTTTTTATTCAAATCTAAAACCAAAAATAAAATGACTCTTATCAATAAATAATGAACAATAAACAATATTATGAGTGCGATTGTCGTCCTTCATAGAAAAGCGCAAAGAATCCATAAACTTGTTTCAAACTAGTAGCCATGAACTTTAGGATTGCATTAATTTGTTATAATTAAACATGTGAGTTTGCTATTAATATAGTAAAATTGAACTTTTATTATTTTGCAGATTTTGTATCATTTAAAAAATTCATGATAATGGTCAGGATTCAAAATTGTGTCTTTAGTGGTCCGTGAGGTGAGAAAGGTTGCCAACCGCTGTTCTAGAACATATAGATGAAGAAAAGATTTTTCCAGCAGAAACCATTTATATCTTTCTGAAATGTAGATCATCCCTCTGTGACCAAAAAAGAAACTAGAAGGAACCATAGACAGTGTGAAATTTTTTTTTGGTATCATTTTAACATCACTCCTGAAAGTTCAGAAGTGATCCTTTTAGGTATCCTGCTCCAAAGTTTATTTTATGTCTCTTCTTGTATGGAGAAAACACTAATTTTAAACAGATTTATGATGATATTCCAGTGTTTTTAAATGTCAGTATCAATGAAGGAAAATGGAAATTGGTGGTATAGCCTTAGTCATGTAATAAAATTTAAACTTTCTAGATGGAACCATATATATTTGAATGTGTTTCTAGACTTTGTAATTAATGTAATTCAAAATGTATAAAAGGAGGAAAAGGAAATGTGATAAACTGAAAACATCATACCAGAAGAACGTATAGAGAAATCTAGGAAGTCCTATCTCTGGATCTTGTCATTGCTCTGTCTACTGAATAAAATTTCATTAATATGTACATTTTTAAATTTTAAGATTTTAATTCTTTATTTTAACAATATAAAACAATTTTTATAGCCAGAAAATAATATAAAAATTATTTTAATGTTATGATTTTTATAATATTTAACTTGAAGATTAATTTTTCTTTGATAATTTTTTCAATATATATAGCCTCATCCAAATTATAAAATGTACATATTGTTCTATTTTGGTACATCCTGATTGTGTATTCCTATGGATATCAAAACTTGCCACTCCTTCAATTCTATAATTGGAAAAAATTATTCAGTGATTGTAAATATTTTCCTGTTAAGATCGATCATTTATTACATAAGTGATTATAAATTTTGTACATCTTATTAAACAAGTTTGTTTTGTAAAGTTCATATGCAGATAATGATCATAGTTCAGGTGACTGTATCTGTAAATTAACTTTTTAAACTTGTTTAGTAAGATGGTGTACAAAATTTGTAATAAATGAATGATCTTAACAGGAAAATGGTTATGATAATGGACATACTATTATTATGCTAATGAGAAATCATTTTGAGAGATGAACTTTTAAAGACTGCAATATTGCAAATTTAAAATAAGATGACAAATATGTTTTCCTTAAAATAAGTTAATTTTAAAGAATGTTATGGGTAGAAAATTTTAAATTTGCTTAAAAATCTGTCCTTTTCCAATTATAAAATTATTTGTTATTAAAAATAGTACATTAAATAACTAATTAACACTGTTTATTAAAAAATTAATTTGTTGCCTTATAATTTTCCTGAAGTAAAAATAGAATGTAAATGGATAGTATTTTTTATATTCTATTTGTGCCTCCAGAAGAAGAAAAATTATTTGAAATTCATCATTGAGCTAATTATTTTTAACACAATGTTATGTAATGTGCTGTATACTGTTTCTAATATCTTTTTCAGCTTTTAAGTCTTAAATAAAGCAATGTTATCAGTATAGTTTCATTAAAAACTATATATTATGAAGTTATAGACCTCAAAAATCCAAACAATATTCTTGCGTGGATGTAAAAATTTAGATGTAAAACATCTGTGTGCAATTGCCTCATATGTCAAGCTTATTTTGTAGTCAGTCACTGTGGCATTTGCAGGTTTACTTATTTGTTATTTGTCATCAAATGAAACATTTGTATAATGTCAGCATATGGGAATTCAGTACACTCTTGCTAATCTATATTAATTATTTTATAGGTCATTCAGATTAGTGTGTGTGTGTAAATACAAAGTTATTAAATGTATAAGAATACATTTAAATATAATTCAGTTTACAATGTTTTTGATGTTATAAAAGTGAAAATATTTGCTTAAAAATATAATAAAAATCAAGAAAAATGTTTCAGATGTCTAAAATAACAGCTGGAATTTTTATCTATATTTTCTGTAAAATAAGATTATTTCTTATCAAGTTTTAAATTTAAAAATGGGTAAGAAATAATCATATCAATAGCGTCTGTCTGATATAGTTTCAAATGACAGATATGGAACTATATGAATTGTTTAAGTTATTAAATTACTCATGATAATATATAGATATGTAGATTGCATTACAGAAATGTTTTATATGTAAGTTGTAACAACAATGTGCCAGACATTTAATTTATTTATAAATTACAACTTAAAATATATTAATTTTAAGTTGTAATTTATAGATAAATTCTGCTAATTTCAGGAAATCAACTTTTAAAGATTTATAGTATGTGGAATGAGTCGGATTATTTATACATTAAAATATGATTTTGCTTTTTGCTTCTGTTAATATAAGAAATATTCTAGTTATTCTGGCAGTCTCAAGGCATTTAAATGACAAATTTTTGGAATGATTTTAATAAGTAAATATGATTTAATGTACATATATTTTGCAAAAAAATATATTAACTGTAATGTCAGGATTATCTTGATATACATAATGTTTAATATTACAGAAATAACTTATGGATACAAATTCACTGAGTTCAGTGTTAATAACGTTCCTTTAGTATTAACACAATTAAAATTTGTTCTTTTCACCTGAAGACGATGATTATACACTTGTTGAAAGTGCTTGTGTTAATACTAAAGGAACTTTACTAACGCTGAACTAAGTGAATTTGTATCCATAAGTTATACAAATACTATTGGCGTGAGTTTTTAAATTTATTTTTAATTACAAATATCAATGGCTTATTAATTGTTTAGGAACTAATAGAAGTGAGTCTTTCTAGAACATTTCAAAACTCTAAACTATTAGAAAACAGCAAAAAACAAAATGAATAATTCCACTTCTTAGATAAATTTAGCTCTGAAGATAAGCCAGCAAAATTCAAAGGCACTTGAATTTTAAAGTTCAAATTTTTCACTTTAATAAATATTTTTTTTTATAATTCTGATTTGAATAAGTGTTTGTTTTTAACTTTATCATTATGTATACTTTGACCTTTACATGAATAAATCATAAATCAAATTAGAATTGTTTGTTTTCATTTATGTTGTTTTTCAAAATTAAAATTTACTGCAGTTTACTATTTATATATTGTCNGCATTTGAAATAATCACGAAATAACAGAATTTGATGAACCTTGATCCTGTCACAAATGGAACACATGAATATAAAGCAGTGCTAAATTTAGCTTGAAACTTAGTAAAAGTACAATAGATTCATCAGGTCTGTTACTGTGAGTTATTTCTTTTCTGAAGCTTTGAAAAACTATCTGTAAAACCACAGTTTTCAAATAGTTGAAAGCATACAAAGAATCGTAACTGATGTACTGACTTCACAGGAGAAAATTTTCAAAAGTGGTTTCAGAAGCAGCTGGATTAGACCCAGTGTGTTTCTTCTGAATAAGATTAATTTGAATGAGATAGGGTTAACACCTAATAATTTTTATAATAAAATTCTCTATAACAATAGTTTCATCACTTTCATAACACATCTATAACCTATTTTGAGTTACATAGAGAAATCTTTGTTTAGATAAAATATTTACAATATTTGAATATCAGAAATTTAAAATTGGCACCTCAGTTATTTGACTTTGACAAGTTATTTAACATACAAAATGGTTTCATTGAGGCAGCATGTTAGTGAAGCCTATTCTTACAGAATTGTGTTTGTTCTCAAAATCTGTCTGCTCAAATATGATTAAACTTTACCACTTTTCATTAATTGCAATGAGGAATTCAAAAATGTAATAAAGGTCCAGTTAAATGTAAAAAATAAGAGTCCCTAACTTTGTTTTCGATATACAGAGGTATTACAGTGACAATATCTGTGCTCTGATGAGACTGAGTATGTCTAATGGAATTTAGGCATTGGGGACAACAATAAAAACATCATCGCATGCACGTAACAGAAAATAAGTGTGAAAAACAAGCAAAATACAAGAACAAGCAATCAATGGTGATTGTTTTGTTCTTGGATCATCTCTTTGTACCTGCCCAGTGCAAGGATCGTGTCTCCCATGGCCAACAGGTACAAGGTTATCCTCTTTTGTAGCAGAAAGTACAAAGCTTGCCATTCATGTCCTTCAGGTACAAGGATTGTCTTTTCTATGGCCTAACAGATGCAAGGATTGCTTCTTCCTTTATTGCTTTGCCTCAATTCTATTATCATTCGACAAAGTCATATGATATCCTAGTTTTAATTTAATATTTTGATTCTCATAAAATTATTACAGATTTTAAAAAATTAACTATTTGGAAATTAGATTTTTGACAATAATTGAAACAAGTTATATCAAACTTATAAATATGTAAAAAAAAATTTTACTTTTAAAGGAAAAAATTACCAACATTTGGACACCACAGTTGGGAAAATGCTGCAAATTTTGTTGCAAAATGTTACATGGAAAATGTTAATAGAGATATATATTTTGAAGATGTTAAGCTTCAGATGGATGCTAAACTGTGGGGAGAAGAATATAATCGACATAATCCACCCAAGAAAGTAATTAAAACTTGAATAATTTTTATAATTAGAGTTACGTAAAGAATCATTTTATAAATAGTAGTTAAACTTTTTTAGATACTCCTGATTTTAATTTGATATTAATAAATGTTTATCTTTATGTTTTAGGTAGATATATTTCAAATGTGTGTAATTGAATTTGTGGATAGACCAGGAAAACCTTTATATCACTTAGAAAGATATATTGATGGCAAATATATAAAGTACAATTCAAATTCTGGGTATATTAGCTGTGAAAATCTTCGTTTAACTCCACAGGTAAGGAAAATCATTTCAGTTTGAAGATTGGATTTAATAATTGATTTTAAAAAGCGAGAAAACTGGTATTAAAAATAGTTTAATCTAGCAAATTTAGATACAATCAAAAGTAGTGCACTTTTTAAGTAGTTTTACCCTTGTACAAGACTGAAAAATACTTGTAAATGGATCTTCTCTATAAATATTAAATTAAGAACTGCCAATATCTGTGAATTACTATGTAAGATAGTTTTGATTTCTTATAGTAATAATATCACCGAATCATACAATTTCATTCCTAAATATGTGAGGCCCTGGAGAGAAAGGATTACATTCTATTTTAAAAGTAATGTACAGTGCTCTATGATAAGATAAGGAAAAATGATAAGTCTGTTATGAGAGATCTTTCAGTCTCTCTGATGTACATTTTATAAAAGTTGTGTTCCTGTGATATGAAAAGGCTATACTAAAAAGACTTCAAATTTTCTTTGTTTTCAAATTATGTATATTATATTTTAAGGTAAATTTCCATTGTGTACTTTTTATTGTTGTAAAACATTAAAAGATTCTTGTATTAAAGTAAAAAGTTGATAATTTTAGTCTAAAAATGTAATTTATATAAAAGTTTCAGTATAATTCAGTTAAGTTCTAAATTAGATAGTGAATGAATGTCTGATATCCTCCAGCTTTAGATCCTGAACAAATTTGAAAGTAGAAACAATGAATTTATTGAACAAACCTAACTGAAATTATACTTAAGTAGTTGAAAGATGCTGGATCAATTTCTATGAATTTACTTCAATATTCACACTTTGTTGTTTATTTAATCTAGAACCTTAAACTGTAGATTTAGTTTTTATAATGTTTCTTCACTGTGATTCAGTGACTAGCTGAAGTTAGTAAAGCCTCCTTTCTCATCTTAATCTCCAAACCATACAATGGTGGAGTTAGATGGAACAGAACTGGATGAAGGGTCATGGAAGTTGTTCTATGCCTTTTCTGGGACAAAGAGGATTCCAATTCCAAGTTTTATTCATAATTTATAAGTTAAGTTATTATAAAATAAAGTTTTTACATCTTAATTTAGGCATTCAGTCACTTTACATTTGAACGATCTGGTCATCAGTTAATGGTCGTGGACATTCAGGGAGTCGGCGATCTCTACACTGATCCTCAGATTCACACCGCTTCGGGTCGAAATTATGGAGATGGAAATCTCGGAGTGAAGGGAATGGCTCTGTTTTTCCATTCTCATCTCTGTAATAAGATATGTGAAAGTCTAGGACTCACTCCATTTGATTTATCTCCCACCGAATTAGCTGAACATAACAGAATTGCACAGTTACAGGTATTTTTATAATTAATAAACTTGATTAGTTTAAAACTTTTATTACATAAATTTATTTTATTGAGTTAAGATTTGTTAATACATTAAAATATATGATGTATGCATTTTGATATTTGTAATTATACTAAATGCTAAAAGTTACAGAAATCTAATTATTTAAAAAATGTTTTATTTGAACCTTTAATCTATTTTTTCATTTCAATGTCATTTTTAATGTGATCTGATGAGATGAAAAGTCTCAATATCTTTTATATAGTACTAAAAATAAGTTTCCTAGTGTATGAAGTTGTATATTTTGCAATGTTAATGGAGTCATGTTTGACAAAGAATAGTAATTATATTGATGTAAGATATAAATATATCTTACATAGTACTTCTGAAATGCAGGATCTTCCAACAGAAATATTAGCATTTTAAATTATTGTAATTATGCTAATTATTATCTGAGAGTATTATAATGTACATCAAAGCATTGGAAAACTATCCAAGTTTACATTTGTCCACTACAATTTCTCAATGTGTGCACCTTGATTGCATGACACACATCCGACATATACAAATTCTTCCTATACTCACTATGGCATATCTGTCATCACTCCTCCCACAGTAGCCACAATGCTATGGCTTTTCAGATTTCTTGTATTGTACAATAATGAGTAATTCTAAATTTGTAAATTGCAAAATGCCTTGTGTATTGCAGAGTCACCTTTTTCATTTACAATGCTTCCTAGAGATGGTAGACAATGAGATGTTTGAATGTATAGGGGAGATGAAACTCAGACAGTTACTGTATTAATTACATAAATTCAGTTTCTGCTAATACCTTTCTTTTGTAAATAATAATTACCATTACCATGACAATAATTAGATTGACAAATGTGGAACAGAATATCTATTATTGCTAAAATGTGTTCTGTGGTAGGTTTCCCTGATGTGTTTGTGAGAGAATGGTGTTTCCATGGGTTTTCATTGTTAGCTTCCTTGATGGAATTTTTATGCATCAATTAAAAGGAAGAATTTTCTTTAAACAATTGCAATACTTTTACCTTATTTTAGTATAGATTTGAACTAATGCAAGCAATAACTGCAAAAAGTGTAACATAGCAAAATGTTTTTTTATTTTAATGTAGAAAGACACTGAGGTTCTAAATTTGTCATAAGCACACACGGCTCCAAAATTATAGAATTCTAATGTTTTTTTATATTAAATTGGAACTGTATGATTAATTGAATCATTTGAAAGTATTTGCTTTGATAGTAAAATTAAACATTTTACTATCAAAGCAAATACTTTCAAATAATTCAATTAGTCATAGTAATGAAATTTAGAATAGTAATGAATAATGAAAGTAATATGGTAATATGAGAGTTATCTCATACTAATGAAATTTACTCATTATTATGAGAGACCTAAATTCAAATATGAGTAGGAATTATCTGTGTTTTTGTCAAATATTTCAGGTTGGGATGTTTTCCTCGTTGGCTCCCAAACCATAATTTTGTTGCAGGCAGTATGAAAGAAGAAATATCATTTAAATCAGAGGGATCTTATGGAGTTTTTGTATCTGGTATCTGTGTAAAGGCTTTGAAAGCAGTATGGTTGCTTTCTCTTGATATTTTAGGTAGAAGTTTATCCCCCAATTGCGGCACATCCAGAATCTCAGCAACAGGTGTGAGTTGGAACACGATCTAGGTGGTGCTGATCATAATAATTTATTAATATGCAAAATTTTGAGTTTGAGGTTAAATGCTACAAAAGTAAATTGGTGAGTTGTTATAATATTGTTCATTAAATTTGAAAGTTTGTTTATTAAAATTTTAAATTCCGTTAAAAAAATCAGAAGTTGTGTTAATTTTCCTATAACAAAATAATGTCGGAGGTTGTAAAAGTTTCACCAGAATTTTGGAGAAAGTGCACTTCAAGTGATTTTTTTTCATATGTTGTAATCCGAGTTTCCAGAAATAGATGTAGACGAGAGAATATTGTCAGATGTTAAGTTTGCTATTCACCTTGGTTTGCAACCCGTAGTCCCTATGCGTAAGAGATTAGTGGGTTATTGATGCAACTGTTCAAGCATGACCTGATGTTATATAATTTTCTCTTGAGATTTGGGAGGGAGGCTGTGGCCATCTGGCCAACGCTGCATGCGATTGAGCAAGGCACCTCCAGCGGAGCAATAACCTTGTAGATCAGCACCCTTTAGTAACGCGCGTGACCCAATTTTGGGGGCTATGTCTCAGTGCCATCTAGATCGTATTTCAACTGCACCTGTTGTTGAAATTCTGGATGTGTCGCAATTGGAGCTTGGAAGGTAAACTACTACCATATTTTATTATTTCAAATTTGTTGTTTTCATTATGACAAAAAATAATAAGATTTAATCCTTCAATAAGTATGTGTTTTTTTTTTTTTTTTTTTCAGAAATCTTGTACAACTGTAATACGTGGAAAAGAAGAATTGTGTTTGTCTCCTTCTGAATACGAACGTTCTCATTTGATCGAGATGTTTCGAACTAGAACTTACTCGTCGAATAGTATAACTCCACCTTCGTCGGAATCAAAAAATTTTAATCGTAATTTAAGTAACGATAGTGGAAATCCTAATTCTCCCTTTGATATGGAAAGTTTAGAAAATGGAAAGTTTCCAATTGTTTTAAATGAAGATGATTCAGGAATTGGATCTCATAGGAAAGAGAGTTTGTGTCATGAAAATGGATCTACATCAGATGTAAATTTAATGTTCAAGATAAAATATTTTTGAAAAGTATAATCTCTTTATTAACAAAAGTTATTTCCGTGCAGTACATAGATGTAGATTTTAAAGAATTGGTTATGCGTAAATCTCGACCTTCATGTGTTCATCATGAAATGCAATTACGAAGAGATTTGTCTACCAATGGAAAAAGATGTTTTGAATATTCTGTTTTAGGACAAGTAAAATTTTGAATAATCTTATTTTGATGTAGAAAATTAAAATATTTTTATTTTTATGATATATTTATTTTTTCTTTTGTAGATTCACTTAGAACTTAGTAAATATCATGCTCTTGGACGTTTTATTCCCGAAGATGAAGAGGTGTATGATCACGAAGCTGCACTATATCACTTAGAACATGCTGCTAATTGTGGAAATATAGAGGCTCTTGTGACAATGGCTCATATTTACTTGCAGCTTCCTCATAATCTTCTTACTGAAATATCGGTTCCGGTAGGTTAAAATTACATATTTATTTTATATCATGAGCTGAAATATATTTATTTTCAACTGCTTTTAAAAATAGTTGTGTAAATTACAATCTAAACTTGATAAAATTAATGGTTTCAGTGTGTAGTAGATATTTGGTGGAAAATTTGAACAAATCAATATTTGCTTTTTATATTTGAAAACTCATGAATACTGTCAATTAGTCATATAATAATATATGCAGCGCCACATATATTTAAATCTGAAAACATGTCCCAATTTCTGAAATGTGAAACCAAAAGATCTATTTAAAGGGAAAATATTACAATTGTGTTACAGTTCTGCATTTAAAAACAATGCCAAAATATTTTTTATAGAATAATAAGGAAGACTTTGAAAAAGGTATGAATTGGATGAAAGAAGCAGCTTGTGCCGGAGATCGTTCTGCCATGATATATTTAGCACGTGCATTTGATATGGGAACTTTTAATGGGATGGAGTGGTAATAATATACTTAAATTTATATAGTATTTATATTCAATGTTGTTTTACAATTATATTTTTATTTTAAAAAGGAAATTATCCTGGAAAGAAGCCATAAATTGGTATGAAAAAGCTGTAACCATGGAAGAGGATGACGAAGGGGGACATTACGACGACTGCATTCACGATCCACGCTATCTTTTAATTGCTCGACAGGCAGAGATGTATAGGGTAGGAGGTCACGGCCTCGAAAGAGATCTTCAAAAATCAGGTAATTAACATTCCTTTGGTAATAAGATCATTTGTGGCCTTGTCATTCATTATATTTTTAATTTAGGTGAACTTTATAGTTTTGCTGCCGAATGTGCCACCGAAGCCATGAAAGGGAAATTAGCAAATAAGTATTACATGCTGGCCGAAGAAGTTTGGAGCGAGATGGAGGAATGAATTTACATAACTAGTCTTATAAAGTGATATTGTTACAATTGTTATATATATATATATATATAATACTTTTTATAAAAATATATTTACAAATTTTATATAATGAGAAATCTTTGAAAATGAAACTGTTGTAGGGCCAATGCATATGAGATTGATATGCTTTATTTTCATAACTTGCTAATGGTATAGAATTGTTTTAAAATGTAGAAACTCTTGTTTATTTTGAAAAATATAACATTTACATTGATAATTTTAATCTGTCTTTTATATCTAATGACTCCATAGAATTGTTAAGCTAAATAAGGATGTTAAATCAGTTAACAAGTCAACGTTTTAAGGGAGATAGAAGGTTTTTCGAGATTCAAAAGACATTTCTTTCTATTAAAATGTTGACTCCTTAGTTAGACACGCTGAGAATATAAAGACGTATTAGTTGTCTGAGGCCAGAATTGAAGTTTCAAAATATTTCATTTAAAATATACTTACAAAATATTTGCTTTTTTGTAATTAGACATTTGGATATACAGTAAAGCATCGATTATCCGACTCAATTATGCGTAAGAGATTAGTGGGTTATTGACGCAACTGTTCAAGCATGACCTGATGTTATATAATTTTCTCTTGAGATTTGGGAGGGAGGCTGTGGCCATCTGGCCAACGCTGCATGCGATTGAGCAAGGCACCTCCAGCGGAGCAATAACCTTGTAGATCAGCACCCTTTAGTAACGCGCGTGACCCAATTTTGGGGGCTATGTCTCAGTGCCATCTAGATCGTATTTCAACTGCACCTGTTGTTGAAATTCTGGATGTGTCGCAATTGGAGCTCGGAAGGTAAACTACTACCATATTTTATTATTTCAAATTTGTTGTTAAAGGATGTTATGGAGAATTTTATCTATTAAAAAACTTTAATGGTAACCATGTCTGTATATGTAGTATTATCATCTTTTTCATTATGACAAAAAATAATAAGATTTAATCCTTCAATAAGTATGTTTTTTTTTTTTTTTTTTT